>NW_024582054.1:33508199-33736048 GCF_017639235.1 Corvus kubaryi
CTGCGCCGGGTGGCGATCGCGGGAGGCGCTCGGCAGCCGCTGCCCCGGGGCTTTCGGCGCGCTGGGTCCGGGCTGGCTCTCCAGAATCATGGACTGTGCTGATATGCCTTGCTTGCTGTCAGTGAGTACAGCCCTCTTCTTCCTCCGCCTCGCTCCTCGCTTTTTGTTTTCATCGCGGAGCTTTATTTTATTTTTATTTTTTTTTTTAAGGGGAAAAAACTTTATGCGGTTCTTATCCCGGGTTTCCTTCCCGGGGTCCGGCGGCGGGATTCGAACCCGCGGCTCCAGAGCGCGCCGAGCCGCGCGCCCCTTCCTTCCCCGCCGGGCGCCGCCGCCGCTGGTCCCGCTCCCGTCCCGTCCCGGCGGGGCAGCGGCGCCGGGATGCGCCGGGAACCCTCCTGCCCGAGGGGGCCGCGGGGCAGCGGCGCCGGGATGCGCCGGGAGCCCGCCTGCCCGAGGGGGCTGCGGGCAGCCCAGGGCCGGCGGCCGGTCCCTGCCCGCCGGGGCGCGCCGGCTGCCGCTCGAATGGGGGCTGCTCCCCGTGTCCTTTTGCCATTTATTGTTATTATTACTACTACTATTATTATTATTTTAAAGTTTATTCGGAAGAGGAGGGGGGTTTCGCTTCTCATCCTGACTATCCTTCTTGTTTGTTGTCGCGTTTTTTACACCCCAGAGACACCATGATTCCTGGTAACCGAATGCTGATGGTCATCCTACTATGCCAAGTCCTTCTAGGAGGTACTAACCATGCTAGCCTGATCCCTGAGACCGGCAGGAAGAAAGTGGCAGAGCTTCAGGGACAAGCCGGATCCGGACGCCGCTCTGCCCAAAGCCATGAACTCTTGCGGGGTTTCGAAACAACTCTGCTGCAGATGTTTGGGCTGCGAAGGCGGCCTCAGCCCAGCAAGTCAGCCGTCATTCCTAGTTACATGCTGGATCTCTATCGACTCCAGTCCGGAGAAGAGGAGGAAAGCCTCCAGGAAATTAGCCTGCAGTACCCTGAGCGATCGACCAGCCGGGCAAACACCGTGAGGAGCTTCCACCATGAAGGTCAGTGATGGGAAGCGGTAAATTCCCAGTCCCGGTAGCGATCGGGATTTCCTTGCGTTTGGAAGCTCACAAATGCCTTTAGAAGCAGGACGTGCCCGGCCCTAAATTTATGGGAGGAAAGCCACCCCCCCCAAGCCTGCCGTGTGTGGGTGACAGGCGTGCTGCTCGGTATTTTTTCCAGCATCCTGTGCTTAACCCGAGCTTGACCATATTTTGAAGTGCTTTTGCTTCTGTTGACAACAGTGAGTTTCCTTCGGTGCCTCTGCCTCGGGGTCACTCCCTGGGCTCGCGTGGATTTAATGGCTCTGGATCGGATGCGGGAGTAAAGCGAGGGCGGGATCTCGCCCCTGGAGTGTTTCTTTTGAACTATCAAAGCAATTGCTGCCTGCTTTTACTCTTAAGAAAAAAAGAAAAAAAAATCCCCCCAAACCCCGACTCGAATTTAATACTTACAGCTGTGTGTTTATAAGGTTTATTCAGTAGACCCTTGTAATCTGATCCAAATGTTTCCTAGCGGATGTTTCTTTTCCAAAGTAAATCTGAATTATTAATCCAGCCGCATCATTACTGCGTTGGAATTTGCTTCTCTTTTTCCCCCTGCCCCCCATAACAAGGCACCTCTGTGCCCCGTGGCGCCGCATCTCGCCGGGGAGATGATTTTGGAGAGGCGGGGGAAGGAAAAGCACAAGGGGAAAAAGCTAAAGGGAAAAAGCCTCCCTGAGCGGGGAGGCGAGATGGGAAGGGGTGGACTGCTCCAGGTGCGGGTGAGCCAGCGGTGCCGGGGCAGGAGCGGTGCCGGGCAGGAGCTGCTCCGGTCCGGCCGGGAGGGATGCGTGGGGGAGCGGAGAGGAGCCGGTGGCTGCCGGGCAGGTGAAGCGTGGGTGTGAGCTGTGGCTGTGCCGGGGCCGTGGCTGAGTGCCCCGAGGCTGACGTGCTCGTTTGCTTGTCTTACCACTTCCCCCCCTCCCTGCTCCCCTCCAGAGCACCTGGAGACCGTCCCGGGTCCCAGCGAGGCGCCCCGGATCCGCTTCGTCTTCAACCTCAGCAGCGTGCCGGAAAACGAGGTGATCTCCTCGGCGGAGCTGCGGCTGTACCGGGAGCAGGTGGAGGAGCCGAGCGCGGCGTGGGAGAGGGGCTTCCACCGGATAAACATTTATGAAGTGATGAAGCCGCTGTCGGAGCGCGCCCAGGCCATTACGCGCCTGCTGGACACGCGGCTGGTGCACCACAACGTGACGCGCTGGGAGACCTTTGATGTGAGCCCGGCCGTGATCCGGTGGACCAAGGACAAGCAGCCGAACCACGGGCTGGTGATCGAGGTTACCCACCTCCACCACGCACAGACTCATCAGGGCAAACACGTCAGGATTAGCCGATCTTTACCTCAAGGGCGCGGGGACTGGGCGCAGCTCAGGCCGCTCCTGGTCACTTTTGGGCACGACGGGCGAGGCCACGCGCTGACCCGCAGAGCCCGCCGGAGCCCCAAGCACCAGCGTTCCCGCAAGAACAAAAAAAACTGCCGCCGCCATGCCCTCTATGTGGATTTCAGCGACGTGGGCTGGAACGACTGGATCGTGGCACCCCCGGGGTACCAGGCGTTTTACTGCCACGGGGACTGCCCCTTCCCTCTGGCCGACCACCTCAACTCCACGAACCACGCCATCGTGCAGACGCTGGTGAACTCCGTGAACTCCAGCATTCCCAAGGCCTGCTGTGTGCCCACGGAGCTCAGCGCCATCTCCATGCTCTACCTGGATGAGTATGACAAGGTGGTCCTGAAAAACTACCAGGAGATGGTGGTGGAGGGGTGCGGGTGCCGCTGACCCCCTTCCCCACCGCCCTCTCCTCCCCTTCTCTCTCCCTTCCGTCCTACCCCAGAACTGCTTGCTATAGCTGGACTCTTCTCTAAACTAAACGTTCACCTTGACCTTATTTATGACTTTATGTGCAAATGTTTTTGACAATAATGATCATATATTTTGACAAAATATATTTATAACTACATATTAAAAGAAAAAAATAAAATGAGTCATTATTTTAAAGGTAAATGCATTTTGTGTCTCGCCTCTCAGGGTGCTGCTGAGGCTGTGCTGGCTGGGAGTGCAGCCGGGAGTTTATCTTGTCTCCTTATCTTCTTACCCCCTCCTCCTTCACTCCTTTTCCCCCATCCTTTTTTCATTTAAAGGCTTTGCAAACTTTAGTCTTTCTGTTTCTCACCAAGGTACTTCGGGTGCCCCGGTGCTGGGGTTGTGCCTCGTGGGAGATGAGGGTCCCTGGGGATTTAAGAGCCGCTGGGAATAGAGCCGACCTTGCTAACCTGGCCCAAGCCTTTCCAAAGCAACCCACCAAAAATGCATTTGAAAAGAAGGTGAAGATTTACCTGAGGGCTTTATGCTAAACCTGCTGGGTTTTATACCCTTTCTCTGACTTCAGGGTTCCCCAGGTTTTAAAACTATTAACATTTTCCCCCTCTCCTCCCCTCCCCACTGGAGATTGGGAAGCTTCAAAGGTTTCCACGGGTCCTTTGAAGATCAAATCGCTCCATTACAATGCCAAAAAAAAAAAAAAAAGATATCTGGAGCAGTTAAATATGTGTTAGCTAATAGCTACCTGTGCTGTGTCCTTTCTAAATTGCTTCCGAGCAGGAAGGTGATTGGAGCCAAGCAGGTACAGTTGGAGGTATCCAGGGCCTTGAAAACCCTGCCTCAAATGCATTGGAGGGGCTGTGTTTGGCTTGGAAAATAGGGAGCTGTGCCTGGAATGGGTGGTGTGGGGCCGTCGTGGGAGTGGGGAGGTGGCAGCAGGGTGAGGGTGTGTGATGCTTTCTTTTTTTCTTCTTTTTTCTTCTTTTCCTTTAACGATTGAAGCTTTCCAACCCTCCGAAAGGGGCAGCTTAGTTGAAACCAATAAAAACTGGAGCGGAAAGCTTGCCAAAAGCCTTGGCTCCCTGAAGAGTGCAGGTGGAGAGAGGAGATGGGAGCTGCGGGGGGGAGGCGAGCGTGGCCCTGTGGTTCTCTCGGAATGAAAAAACCCCAGCCCTCGATCTCCTCTGTGCCAGTGAGACTTTCCCACCCCTCCATCCCAGTGGTGTTCAGGCCACAGGGTCCCATCCACTGCCGGAGAGCTCTCGGGTGTCTCCGGGTGCTGGGGGGTCCTCCCAGGCTCCCAGCACCCCATGGAGGAATGATGGGTGTTGGGTCTCCGGGGCCCCCTCGGCCCCGAGCTGACACTCTCATTCCTGCCTTTAGAAGGGAAATGTGTGGCCTGGGGCATCGGCGACCTGCTGCCTCCCCTTTGATGCCTGCATATCAGACATAGCCATGCCAAAGAAAGAATTTCATTTTGAAGTGGCATCAGCTAAAGGCGAGCGCCTTTCAGCTGCCTGACAGGGCAATTACACACATCTCCCTCGATAACCCCGGGTCGGGTGGGAAAAGGGGTCTCCGGGCCCCCCGGCAGCCCTGGATGTCGGGCAGCCACTGTGGGGAGGGTACCTTGAGGAAAAAAAAAAATTAAAAATCACTGTGACTCTACTAAAAAGAAAGAGGTTTCTCCCAGGTTTGCTTCCCTGTTTGTCGGTGCATCCCGGGTTGTCCTGGAGGCTGTGAGGTTTTTGTGGAGCTGAGCAGCATCTGCACAAATGCCTCTTGGATTTAGGTCATTCTTGCTGGAGGAGCCTCCAACTGCTTTGCTGCGTTCCTGCTGCTTTATGGAGCTGTTTATTTTGGTGCTTCTTTTTGCATTGCCTTTCAACGATGAAATCAAAGTTTTGACCCTGTGGAGGCACAGGCACTTGCTTTTCCGTAGGTGCTGCTCTTGTCCTGAGGCCTTTGGGAGATTTTTCTTTGCCTGAGCTGGTGAGATCCGACATGGGGTGTTCTGCTCAGAAAGTGTAGGAAAAAAAGTCAACTGTTTAAAAAAAAAAAAATTCTGAAGTATTTTAATTATGTAAAATTTATAGGCATCTAAACTGTGGCTATAAACCTGCTGACAGTAAACGTGATCTCAGTGACAAAATACTCATAGATGCATTAAGGAATTTATTCATCACAGCTGAACTTCTATGTTTTGCACTGAGCACAGGGGCTGAGGGTTCCTGTCCCTGTGTGTGTCCTTGTCACACGTGGGTGGCAAACTGCTGCATAACCATGTCTGATTGGAGAGGCACTTAGTGAAATTCTCAAACTGCTAAATCGTTTAAAAATAGGAAAACACAACAGAATTGTAGAGAAGCCAGAATTAGGCCTTTTCTCGTTTCCATCTGACAGCCAGTGGTGTTTTTTCCCCACCACTTCAATTAATGCTGGGTTTCACCTGGGCTCTCTTCACCATCCTGTCAAGGAGGAGCAGGGTTGCTCTTGGGAAGCTGGGAGTGAAGTGCTGGTGCAGAGACCCTGGAATTCCACACAGTATTTCTGGCCATTGTTTTGTGCATTTCTTGCAGCAGTTATGGGGTTTAATCCCGTGCTGGAATTAATGTGGTGACTGATCCTGTCTGTTTGCTGAGTGCTCCATGCTAGGGAAGTGCTGGTTTGGTTTCAACAGGGAGTGAGCTGGAGTGAGGCTTAGTCTCAGGCAACCAGTGCTTATCTTTGCTTAAAAATACGACAAATTTATCGTGCCATCATCCCTCTGACCGTGGAACTTACTCTTTGCAAATGTGACTTATTTCAGAGGGAGAGCTGTGTTTGTGTTGGCTGGTGCAGGGATCCCTGGGAGGTCTGAGATAAAGCATATCAGTTTAATCCCCCCCTTATTCAATCCAAGCTGTGAACAAAAGGGGAGCAGGTTGAAGGTGGGTCTGCAGCCACTTCCCCCATCCGGTGTCCTGGCAGCTGTGCCCATGGACCAGCATTCCCAGAAATGTGAGCTGGATGGGAGATGCTCTGCAGCTCACCACGATCCCACTCACCACTTTCCCCAGGAAGGCTGTAGCTTTGGATACCTAAAAAGTACTGTGTGCCTGGCTTATGGGTACTGGAAATGAGGAGAAGATCTCAGTGGGGGTTGCCAGCTCCCTGCATTCCAGTGGTCACAGTGGCAATGGTGAGAGCCTCTTGGTGCTCTGGAATGATGTTACTGCTGAGCACAGGTGAGAGTGTGGGGTCAGGTATGCTGGAAAATGGGGTCCCAGGCTCTGCCATGTGTCAGGAGCTCCCCCCAGAGACCTGTGGTTACACCGATCCCATCCCCAACCCTTTCCCTCTTGGCTTGTAGGATCCTAAGACTCTTCAGGCAGGTGTAAATCCACCCCCAAGTCCAAGCTCACAGCATCATATTGAGCAAAGCTGCTGCCCCAGAGATGCCGTGGCTGAGGAGGCTGCAGAGACAGCCAGGCTTTGCTTGCAGCCACAGGGGCAAAGGCTTTGCAAATTAGTTTCTAAAAACACAAATGGGTTTGGAAGAGAAGCACCGAGGTTTGCACATTGCTATTCTGGGAAGAGCACGGAGGCTTTGCTGTGGAGCCAGCAAAGGAAGACTGGGCCCTTCCCTGCTGCACTGCTTGGACACCTCTGGAAAACTTCTCACCCATCACAAAGTGATGAGCACAGTCAGGCTGGGATGCCTTGGAAATCTTGGCATCAACAGAGGCTTTGTTCTCTTTGTCCTGGGGTTTTATAGCATAAGAGCAGGTCTGAATGTCCTCTGCCGTGGAGTCTGTATCTGAAATCACAGGACCAAAACAGATAAGAGGAGATATCACTGAGCCCCTATAGATAAGGACCTTGAGCACAGAGAGATGAAGAGACTTGGGCAGAATCATGTATGAAGAGCAGGTAGAGCCAGAAGAGGTGTCTGACATCTCAGTCTGTGCCCGGTGGTGCAGCACAAAACTCTTCTCTGGTCTAGAGTCTGGCCTTCTGAAGATCCACCACTTCACCTCAAACCAGAGGTGGATTCCTGTATAATATAAAGGAGAAGAAGCTACAAAGTCCATGTTGTATTATAGGCAGAAGTGATAATGACAGGGAGCATCAGAAATGGCCCAGACAATGCTCATCTACTTCATGGATCCTGCATTCAAGTTTGAAAGTGTAAAACAGGATTTTCAATACCCTATTTTCACCTGGCTTCTTAAAGAAGTACCTTAAACTTGCTCCTTGGTTGACTGCAGAGCACCCACTAAGACACAAGCAGTGAAGGAAAAATTCCATCAGTCACTTACACCTTAGCAGAGCCCAAGAAGGTCTGAAGGTTCCATGGGGAGCTCTGGTTCTGCTGGATCAGCTGTGAGTTATTTATTCCACCCAGCAGATGAAAAAAATGTGCTGGGACTTTGGTTCTCAGTGGTCCATCCAGAACTTGCCCCAGCTTGGACCTCTGTGCTGTTTTTTACACTGTCAGCATTTTTCATCCTCTGCCTCCTGCTCATGCCTTGATTCCATATTTTACACAAGAATAGCAAGATCCCACTGATCCCTTGTGTTCTCCCAGAACTCCGGCTTGGCTTTGTGGAGAGCTGCTCTGAGCCCATTTGCTGAGCAATGGCGGTGGAGTTAATGGGATCCATGTCCACAAGAGGCACCATGGAATCACAGAATACTTTGGGATGGAAGGGACCTTTAAAGGGCTTAGAGTCCAACCCCCCTGCAATGAGCAGGGACATCAAATCTCAGAGTCCCAGAATGGCTTGTGTTGGAAGGGACCTTAAAACTCATCTTGTTCCAGCCCCCTGCCATGGGCAGGGACACCTTCATCTATCCCAGGTTGCTCCAAGCCCCGTCCAACCCGGCCTTGGACTCTTCCAAGGATGGGGTATCACTCCCAGCCCCAGAGCTGTGCTACAGACCACAAGGGCTGCCTGCACCTTTTGCTCAAACAAGGCCATCACCAGTAGGATTTCATCCTAGAAAGGACCTGTGATGAGCTGCCCATTGTGTAACACCAGGGTGCCAAGGAAATCCTTATCCAAACCCTATGCTTTGGATCTGTCCATGTGCTTCAGGCGTGGCTGCAACTTGAGGTGCTTTACACCATCAGCGTTTCTTCCAGTCTGCTTTCAGCTGCTGGCACAGAATGTATTTATAGATGCAGATTTTCCTTTCCACTTTTGGTCTGATTCTCCTTTTTTTCCTGGAGATCACAGATGTGCAGATCCAGGGAGACCACACGGTTCCTGGAGGAGACCTTGACCCTCAGTTCTAGCAGACTATGGATGGGAAATGTTGAAGTTACTCTATGTTCACAATGAAAATAAAGGAAAAAAGTCCATGCTAATTCTCTCCATCTAGTGCTGTGGAAGAAGTCAGGAGCTCAGCAGGTCTGTAACAACTTTTTTCTGCAGCACCCATCAGTCTCCAGCTATTTACAGGTCAGAGCTTCCAGATCCAAAATCAGGGTCACTGTATTTAATAGGCCACTGTGAACTTTACTTCCAGTAATTTATAGAATTACTTTATAAATCTTAAAACTTTTTTTCGCAGTGTAATCCTGTGCCAGAGATTCCCACACTTTGTTTATCCATTCCTTTTGAACTGTTGCCTTTTATTGGTTTTGAAACCATCACCTAGAAGTTCATCTTCATGTCCCACAGTTCTTACGTTTTTGGACACAGTGGAGTCCCACAGGCAAGGAGCAAGTGGTTTTCCAAGTAATCCACCTTCTCCTCACCTGTTCCTTCAGTAATATGAGATTATATGTTATGAAGTGATCTCCTGATACAGACAATGCTCTTTTACAGCTCAGACTTGAGGGAAGATGGTGACAATCTGCATTGCTGTTATTGGCTTTGCAGGTTTTGCCTGGGCTGTAATGCACACCTGCTATTCAGTACTGGAATCCTTCATGCCAAGATTAGCTCAGAAATGCCAAATTGATTTTACACCTCACCGGGGGAGCCCTGGACAGGATGTGGAGGTTGAAGGATGTTTAATTGGGAATTAAATAAATAGAAGCAAGCACTCTGCTTGAATGCCACACTAAGCAGTTATCTCTGAAGGAGGAGCACTGGGGAGCTCAGTGAAGAGCCACCTATGTCCTTTTTTCCCTGTCTTTTGGAACAACCTGGTCTAATGGAAGGTGTCCCTGCCCATGGCAGGGGGTGGAACAAGATGAGCTTTAAGGTCCCTTCCAACACAAACCAGTCTGTGATTCTATGAAAATGCTTCTCCAGGCTGGAAAAAGCTCTTTGGGGAGAAGAGAGTAAATGGATGAAGTTGTGGGCTGGGTTGGGGCTGGTGGAAGCAGCACAGCCCCACAGGTGCTTCACTGGCTGCTCGTGGCTGGGCTCTGGGTCTGCTCTGAGGGCACCCACGCTGCTGAGCTGGAACTGGAGGGGAGTTTCTTGGTGGTGTTCTACGTCAAAGAGGAAAACTGGGCCCTTATTCCATCAGTGTCTCCTACTTGGATGTCTGAGGAGAAGGGCTCCAACCCCACATGGCACTGCCCTCCTGCTCTTCACCACAGGAACCCTCATCCAAGGGCCTCAATTCACATCATGAACGCCTCTGGCAGAGGCCCCAAGCAAGACAGGCTGTGGAACATCCTGCTCCTTCCCACTTCTGGGCTTGGAGCATCAGAAACTGGTATTTCTAGGTGTCACTTGAAGAGATTTAATATATACAGCTTGAGGAGTCGCTACTTATTTTGGTGTTTAAAAGGATTAAAAATAATCATGGCAGTGTTCCTTGAAAGACAGTTTGTAGAGCTGGACAGTTTCCCAGTAAGAGGCAGTCCCCAAGGATCATTTGCAAAGATAATATTTTTAATCTGATTAACCAATGGTAGCACTGAGCAGGACTCACATGTGCCTCAGTAGCAGGATGGAATTTGGGAGCAAAATTTGGTGGTACAAGCAACAAAATGTGGTGAGAAGGGCTCCACAGAGAGCTGAGCAGTTCTCTTGGATATGGCAGAAAACAAAGACCTGGGGGCTTTGCTGGTCAGAAAACAACTCGAGAGAGCCCAAATTACACTTGGGATGGATGAAGTAAGGATTTTCCCCCAGAGCTGCCAAAGGCAGGGCTAAATGCTGACTGGTTTTCTGATCCCTGCATTCATGGGGAGTTGTTTCAGACCTTACTGGACTGGCATCAGGATCAAACAACCTTAGGGAACAGCCTGGTCTGGTTCTGCCAGGAAAATGAGAGGCTGGAGGGGATTTTTTTGTGTGTCTTGGGTTAAATACCAATGAGAGGGAAGGGCTGCTCATCTCTGATTAGGAACATTTGGGGAACCAAAACAAAAAATCCAGTTATCAGAAATGAGATCCCAGATGGGCCACTTCAACAGGGCCACTCAGGTCATAAATCTATCCTTGTTTGGAGGTGACTCCTTTTTACCAAAGGGAAAGCAAAGTGTGGTTCTCAGGAGAGCAGAGAGCAGCTCTCCCCTGCTGGGGGTCTCTGCAGCTTTGGGCACAGGATGTCAGGTGAGCACCTCGGCCCAAAGCCACTCAGGGAGCACCTGCAATCCCAGGTTTCACTGTGGATGTCACCAGCCACAGCCAAAAGAGAAGCAACCTCAGACAAAATTATTTCTCATCATCCGAATGGGGTCAAAATGCCCTTTCCTGAATTGATGGGTAGTGGGGGGCACATGGGAAGGGGCACTTTCTGTCCCCAGCCAGTCAGAGATTTGAAAGTGGCTTATGGAGGGAAAAAGAGGGTGGAGTGCCCTGCTGTGACTCCCTTGGGTACTGGAAATATGGCACTGCTCACAAATTCCCGTTCCTGTGGGATGAATAGCTGGCTTATAGTAACAACATGGCTTGTGTAGCCTTGGGGCAGCACGGCCTCAGGATGGGAGAGAGGAGGACTGGATTTTCTTCCCACCTCCATCTGTGTGGTCCAGGGTGGGTCAGTGAATGGCCTCGTGCCTCAGTTTCCCCCCTTGCAAGCCAGCAATGTACTCATCCTGCTGACAGTCCCGGCCATAAATATTATCTCACAGGCAGCTGCTCTTGAAAAAAATCTTTTATTGCTTCCCGTTAAGCTGATGACTGCTAATGAGGAGAGTTAAATTCACTGCCCTGTTGCCATTAGACAAATATGTGCTCCATCTCCATCCGAAAACCCCATTGTAAATAGCTGTGGAGGAGTGGGATAAACATCGTCCTTCCCAGGGCAGGGCCCAGCGGCAGCAATGAGCAAACACAGGTGTGGAAGATTTGTAAGCTTTAAGGGAGATCGGGGATATTTGGGAATCAAATCTGGTTTTGGTTAGGAGCATCTTCCGTGGAAAAAAGTCCCAAATCACCACGGACAGACCCCACAGCCGGGGCGATGACGGCTGTCTGCAGCTGCAGGCTGGACGTGGCGCCTGGGAATGAGGCGGTGGCAGCATCCCAGCATCCTGGGGACAACCAGGGAACAATGATCCTGAATCTGTTCCTGCATCCCATCATTTTGCCACGTGGCATCCCCAGATCCCTGCTTGATCTGAAGCCCCGTGTGGAGAAACCCTTCTGCACCAGGTCAGCTCCTCTTGGATTGGTGTTGTTCAGTTTGTAACTGGGGCTAAGCCAGTTGCTTTCCGTGGCTTTCCTTTCTGTCTCTCCCCTTTCCCTTTAGAAGGTGAAGGTTTTATGTGGCTGAAGTGTGTTAATGCTCCCAGAAAAGCAAGTGAGACACAAGTGGATGTTTTCTCGTTTTGGGGGCAGATGTGACTGGTTTGGGTTGGTCTGATCCAGAGGCCACATGAGGGATGTTTGGAAGTGTTTTCTGTTGGAATGTGTCATTTATGAAGCAAAATGTGACATCTAGGAGAGCCACCTCTGTACCAGTGCTTTGGGTGCTGCTCCTCCCTTCCCTTCTCTCAGCCCTGCTCCGACACCGTAGCAGGAGGTTTGTCTCTACTGCAGTTAATTTTTCCTGAAGGATCCTTGATACCAATCTCAGCCCATCCAGCAATTAAGGCCACTCAAATGAGATTGCAGGAGAGAGAGTTTTTCCATCCTAAAGGAGGTCCCTGATGCAGAGGAGGGACAGTTTGCCCTGCATCCACCCTGATGAGCTGTGTTTGTCCCTGCCACTTCGAATGCAGAGGACAACAGGATGTTTTGCACAGAGCCCATGGCATCCTGCACACATCCGCTGCTCTCCGTTTATCTTGTTCTGGACAACTCACTCTGGACTCAGCAAAACCAGGAGCAGGGATGCACTAAGTATTTCCTGACCTTGTTCTTGCATGAGGACACAGGGTTCTTCCCTTTGCTCCCTGGGAAAGGCACAGCCGGGCCAAGCAGTGCAAGAATCTGCCACAAAAATGCTGCTGAATTTTCTTCCATCCCTGCTTTGGAGGAGCCAGCACTTGGTGGGCAAATTTGCCATGAAAAGCTGGTGGGACTCCATCATTCCTGTGTTCCCTGAGGCTTGTGGGTGACAGGATCCATTTCCAATCTGCTGGGAACTCAGGGTGAGAAGCATCTCCAACTGCTGGAGCTTCTGCCCTGCTTTGGAGCTCACCATCTCTGTGGCAGGCACAGAAGAGGGAGGCCAAGGAGAGGATGTCCCACAGAGCTGCTGGTGGGAGCCTTGTCCAGCTGAGCGGTGAACCAAGTGCCCTTTGAGCACCCAAAATGATGATTATTTGATCATTATTTCTGGATGTTGCTCTGAAGCCAGTATTTATGCTGAGACGAGGCAGCATTGCCTGGTGGTTCCCTGTTGCTACTGGAATGTCCTTTTGGGTAGAATAGAATTAAGTAATTTCTGTTGGAAGGGACCTCCAATGATGTCTCTCCACTTCAGGGCTGACCAGAAGTTAAAGAACATTATTAAGGGCTTTCTCCAAATGCCTCTTGAAATCTGACAGGCTTGGAGATATTTCCCCATCTCCAGGAGGAGCAGAGCAGGTTCTTTGCAACCCCTGAACTCAAGTGAGAGCACAGACAGCATTTCCTCAGCCTGTGGTGGTGTTTTGAAGATCCAAAGGCCTTGATTAGGCCTTGAAGCACCATTCCATGGAGTGGATGTGAAGTGTGTGTGCCTGGCATGCTTTCCAGTATTTTCCATGCTCTTCTGAGACATGGGAAAAACATGACAGTGAAACCCAGACTCACACAAACAACCTTCTCCTTGCACTGAATCCGTGCCAAGCCCCAGCATCCCAGCAGCAGGTGGCTTAGCTGTTGGGATAATTAGCATTATTCATGCAGACGCCTGTTTTGCAGGCACTGCCATCCTGATCTTCACACATGTCCTCCAAAGGAGGACTTCATTTGCAGATGCCCCAAATCTGGGATTTGTGATGGCAAAGCAGCAGCCTTGGCCTTTCTTGAGGAACTGTCCGGTTCAGATATTCTGTGTCCATGTCCACGAGCTGGGCCCTGTCTGCAGGACTGTGTGTGTGAAATCTGCCCTCGATATTCCAGCCTCCAAACTCTCTGCTCTCCTGACAGGGTAGGACTTGCCTCATGAGCAAGAAGAAAGCGGATGGCCTTGTGTCACCTCAATCCCACAAAGCTCCAGCGATGCCCAAGGCTCTAAGCCCTGTTGCATCCTGGAGCTGAATCTCTCCAGAACTGTTGGCAGGGTCTCCATCCACAGCTCCTGCACCTGCAGGTGAAAGGCTGTGTCTCCTCAGGGCTGGAACACCTTTGAAAATCCCCACTGTGGCTTCTGGGATCATGCCACGCTTTGGCTCAGGTGACCCAAGGAGAGTGTGGCTGGCTGGGAGGAGATGCTGAATCTCCTGGATCAGTGGTGGGGCTGCTCTCCATGGTGAACACCTGCATGTCTTGGCAAAACGGGCCCTGCGGCCTGGCACAACTTTCGGCTGAATATTTTGGCTGGATCCATGAACTTGTGCGGCTTTTGTGGCATGGAAACTGCCTATAATTTATGCTGAATACATCCCCATATATTAAGTTGACAGCTCCAGAGCATTATAACATCATTTAGTTCTTTGAAAACAATTTCAAGCCACAGGGTAATGGTTTAATGATCAGTATAAGAGTCCCACATTAAGCCCACAAATAAGGAAAAAAAATCAAAGATACCCCCAACCTCCAGCAACTTGAAACCCAAGACCTGTCACACCTGTAATTGCACCAGTGGCTTGAAATTGCAAAGGAAGCCATGGCTCCTGGGGAAACTGCAGTGTGAGATCCCAGCATCCCAACCCAGGGATGAGACAGGGTGCAAGTCGAGGAAGACGCATTTAGAGATGAGATTTAGGAATGAACAGCCTGGGTGGCTTTAGCTGGCTCACTGCCTCCATTCACCTTGTGCTGTGAGGAGCATCCATATGGCGTTCACCCTGCCCCAGTGCCCAAAACTGCTCTTCAGCATCCATAAATCCAGAGAAAATATAGTGTAGCAGCAGCCTAAGGATGTCCCAGGAAGCCAACAGGGATCCAGTTCTTTTCTTTCTAAGCCCTTTTGAATCCATCTGGGGAGACAGCATTTTTTCCCAGGGGAAGATCCTAAGTTTCCTAAGGCAGTTTCCTATGCGTCCAAGCAAGGAGAAGAGTCAGGTGAGTGGATAACCTGTAGGGATTTGCTGGATATCCGTCTATTTGGTGCAGGTATCTTTATGCTGCTTTGGATCTCCGCCTTGCAAGATCTTCGTTCAGTTTTGGGCCTCTCATGACAACACTGAGAGGCTGGAATGTGTCCAGAGAAGGGAATGGAGCTGGGAAGGGGCTGGAGCCCCAGGAGTGGCTGAGGGAGCTGGGAAAGGGGCTCAGGCTGGAGCAAAGGAGGCTCAGGGGGGACCTTGTGGCTCTGCACAAGTCCCTGACAGGAGGGGGCAGCCGGGGGGGTCGGGCTCTGCTGCCAGGGAACAGGGACAGGACAAGGGGAAAGAGCCACAAGCTGCGCCAGGGGAGGTTTAGATTTGATATTAGAGAAATTTTCTTCATGGAAAGGGTTGTCCAGCCCTGGCACAGCTGCCCAGGGCAGTGCTGGAGTCCCCATCCCTGAGGAATTTAAAAGCCGTGTGGATGTGGCACTTGGGGACATGGCTCAGTGGTGGCCTTGGCAGTGCTGGGGAGCGGTTGGACTCAATAATCTTAGGGGTCTTTTCCAACCTGAATGATTCCAAGTTCTCCCCAGAGGACTGAGCTGTGCCCAAGCTCTGAGAATCCCAAGGGTGTCACCTCCCATCCCACGGCTCGGCCCCACGATCCCTCCTTCCTGTGCTTTGTTTTCTTGCCCTTTTCCAGAGCCGGCTGCAGGTTGTGCTTTCCCTCCACTGTTTTTATCCGTGCTGGTAGCAGCCTTCCCCACCACGCAGGATTTATTTACATTGAAGGGTAAGTGGGAGGCTGTAATTGGGATGGGATTTGAAGAGGTCAGGAGGAGCCTGTGCGGGAAAAGTGCAAATGAGGGAGGGCTGGGAGTTTGCTCAGTCGTTATGCACAGATCATTCCAGCTTCCAGTCAGTGCCATTAGCTGGGGGTAAACGTGCTGTCCAGGGACATGTGTATATACATTAATGGGGTTTTTTAAACAGACGATCAGTAATGAGCTGTTAATGTTTTCCAAGTGGTCTTTCAATCCCATGCTCTGATTTCCTTCGGCTGCACTGCACGTTCGAGAATTTCGGATCTCCCGGTCCCTGTGCAGGAATGCAGATCCCTTTCCATGCACCAGCTCCCTGCTCAGCCTCGGTCCCCCCAGGCTCTGCCCCTGCCTGTCTCAGGTCCCTGCCCCAGCTCGGTCCCACACACACAGTTTGGCCATGCAGTGGGTTGGTGTGACCGGTGAGAGCTCAGCCAGGAGGAAGGTGTAGGATGAAAATCCAAGGAATTGCCTTTCCAGGAAACCTGGTTAAATCACAAGCTGAAAACTCATGGCTTGTGGCCTCAGGTGCACTCAGGAAAACAAGAGCTAAGGAACTACACCCCCTTTCCTCCCAGCCCCGGCTCATCTCTGGGGCACCCTTGGGAAGCCACTTGAAGAATCACACCAGTGATAGAATCAGTAATTGAGGAAACTGATGCAAACGTGATGTCCCAAAAGGTTGTGTGGGAAGCAGATTTGGGAGGGATGCTCAGATAAGTGGAATTTTTGCTTTTGTGCCTTTCTTGAGCAACACCATCAGACCTAAGGGTTTCCTGTTTATTTATTCAGCACTCACTGCTGTATTACACACATAGGAAATCACAAACTCCATTGTTTTGAGGACAGGTGAGGTTGAAATAAAGGCTGCTATTTAGGCTGGGGCATGTTGGCTGGTGCTGAGCATCTTGTCTTGTGACTGTTCTCATGCATCAGCGAAGTGAGCACAAACACACCCTGCAAACATCTGGAAGGAAGATGCCTCAGCTGTGCTGAGCAGGACCAACAACAGTAACAACACAGAGCAGCCCCAAAGCTGCTCTGCTCTGGGCCAGGTAGCAGAGAGGCCCCTCCAGTGGGCTCTGGGCTGAGCTGTGGCATAAGGCAGGTGTAGAAATGGCTTTGTACCACCCCTGGTCTGTGTTTGGCCAGTGTGGAATGGCTGGAGTAAAGCTGGGGAGCTGGAGTGGACGGTGCTGTATGAAAACCAGCCGGACTCCAGCATGTCATCCACATCTGTTCCCCCCAGGGAGGTTTGCATCCGACTGTTCTCCCAAAGCAGCCCACCACACAGCCTCCTCTCGCTGCAAAAATGTGCTCAGATGACTTAACTTGATGACTTTGCTGAATTGAACGGTGTCCAGCAGCGCAGTCACGTGTTTGGAGAGGGAAGAGCTTTCCAGAGGAAGCTGTTTGCCCATTGAACTCAAACAACTTTCCATTGCTGATGGGGGCACAGGAAAGTCTGAGTGCCCTGTGCAGGGTACCCATGACTTTGTTCCTAAAGAGCTTGGCAAGGGAAGCAAAATCCAGTGAATCAGCTCTTTGCCACGTTTTCCAGATATTGGACAACCAGCAGTGGGAATCTGTGGCAAGTCAAGAAGGACTTGCAGGAAGTCTTTGAAGAGCCTGGAGGGGCTGCTCATGCTCGGCTGTCACCCAGTGATGCCAACAGGGCTGGGAATTCTTCCCTTTCTCAGCAGTAACTGGGCTCCTCTGTCACTCCCTGGTGGATTGCAACTGGTGATGCTTGGACAAGGCATAATGGGTTTAAACTAAAAATAGACAGACTAGATAAAGGAAGAAATTATTTATGATGAGGGCAGTGAGGCCCTGGCACAGATGGCCCAGAGAAGCTGTGGCTGCCCCTGGATCCCTGGAAGTGTCCAAGGCCAGGCTGGATGGGGCTTGGAGCAGCCTGGGATAGTGGGAGGTGCCCCTGCCCATGGCAGGGGTGGAAAAAAGTGGCCTTTAAAGGTCCCTTCCAACCCAAACCATTCTGTGACTCTACTGTTTGTCTGAGGAAATAAGGAAAAGATGGGCTGGTTCAGTGTCCTGGGACTGGAAAGGATGAAATCCTTTAGGATCTAAAAATATGTAACTACAAATGCTGTTCCAGCTTCATGTAATTGCTGTGAGCTCCATGGGATTGTGGACAAGGATATTGTTTCACCTTTGCTCATGTGGGGCCCACAAATCATGGTTTAACAGATTCACTTACAGTTTTCATAACTGTATTTTTTTTCCACTAAAAGATGGGATTTGGTCAAAGAAAAAGGGTAAAATCCCCATTTCTTTGTCTCCTGAAATTCCAGGAAGCCTGATTTGTTTCAGTGAAAAATTTAAAAATTGCATTTTCTGAACTAAACCTTCTGAACTTTATTTTAACTTAATTTTATTATTTTTCATTTAATGTTATTAATTTAGTTTCATTTTAGTTTCATTTAAGTGTTGATTCTGACACAGAAATTTCCCCAACCTTTTCATTTTACATTCTTTGTGATATTTTAATTTGTTTTTTTTTTTAATTCTAACCAAATATCTAAACAGGTGACAGGATATTAGAGATGTCCAAGGGACTGAAATTCTGAATTTTATTCAACTCCACCTGATTGTTTGAGCCTTCTTAAGAACTCAGCAGGTGTGAAAGTGCTGTGACAAGACTCCAGGTAAGAACAGACACTTTGGTTGCTCTTTTTGGCATTTTCTTCAGATCAAAGCTTCAAGACTGCTTAATACAAAAGCAAATTTAAACATGGGGTTTTTTTATCTTCTTTTAAAATTTTTCTTTGTCTTGCCATAGGTTCTCCTTTTTAAGAGCTGAAGTAATTACATACAGCAAAAAATAATAATAACGACAATATCAACAACTATGACAGGAAATAATAATAATAATAATAATAATAATAATAATAGTAACCCCACAACTGCAGCACTAAAGAACCTGTTATTTTTACTTCTGGCATAGTCTTGTCTAAACTATATTGTTCTGTGAACATATATTTATATTTATTATCTTTATATATTTATTTATATTTTTATTTATTTATAATTATTTATATAAACGCATTATATGTATATATGTTTATTCACATTATGTATTTATTTTTCTATTGTGACTTTTTTCACCTAGTTTTTTTACCTACCACCCAACCATGGGTCCCAGCAGTGGTGCAGGTTTCCCAATCACTGCAGTGTAGTCAGGCTCTGCCGAAGGATCATCCTGGACAATCCCTCCTCTTTCCATCTTGTCATTTCACCATCTCAATGTGTTAGAAAGAGAGGAAAAAAGAAAAGGAAAACAAAAAATCCCATCATGACACCACGGTGCAGAGGTTGTTTTATCTCACGGGGAGGTTGAATGAGGTCTCGTAATTGCTGGGAGATTTATGAGTCTGGAATTCTGCTTGGCTGATGTACCCGTGGTGTGGAGGTTGTGAAAGCACCTTGGGAGACCACATGTGAGGGAACTTCAGGAGGTGTGTGTGATCTCTGGGGGCAAAATGAAAAACCCCACATCCCCCAGGAGGTGGGTTTGTCTGTGGTGTTGACAGGGAGCCAATTATCCCCCCCAGCCAAAACAAAACCCCTGGAGTGACGCTCTTGTGCTGCATCAGATAAACAGTGGTGGGGACAATATTCATGTTCCAGGCTGCCTCTGATTCTCCAGGGTCTTCACATGTCTGAGGATTGTGAGTGAGTCATTCACAAACCTCCTTTGGAGCAGAAAGTATTGGAACAGACACGTGGCTTCCTCCATTCCACAAGTTCTCCCCACAAGCACAACCCAGCCCCTTCAGGAGGCGCTGGCGCTTGGGGTCCAGATTCCTTCATGTTGGGAAGTGGGATAATCCAGGGCTGCACTGGTGCCTGGGAAAGCACCATGGCTTCCAACTGGTTCAGAAAATGCATCTTTGCCCTTGTGCCATCAGGGTGACCTCACTGCAAGGCTGTGCACAGATCCCATGGCTCAGGTGCAACCCCATTGTCACTGGGGGCATTTGCCCCCCCCAAGGCCTGGTGATGTCCTTCAATATTTTAATGCCAAAAGCATCCCTGTAAGAGAATGGATGCTGTATGGAGCCCTGACCCATTTGCTGTATATTTACAGCACATATTTAACTGCCCTAACCCAACCGCAAGCCTGCAGCACTCACAAAATTTAAGAACTGTGTCTTCTAGTTATTTTTTTCTTTTGCGCTTTCCTAAATCCCTTTTTCTTTGCTTTTTTTTCCACACAGTTTTGTGCAGCTCTGCCTAAGAGGGAGGCAGTGACAGCTGCCTCACACAGTGCTCAGAAAGGTGCTCATCATTCCTGCCAAACCTTTCCTTGATTTTCCTGTGTCTTCTACTGCATCCAGCTGCTGCCTCTGATTTGGTGCTTCACAAGGTAGAGAGTCCTCTTTTGCAACATGGTGAAATAGGTATTCTAGTAAATATTTGTGAAACACAGTGACTCTGTTTGAGCAGTGGGGTGAGGAAAGCCAGCAGAAGGGTGTGAAGATGCCAGAGCAGGCTCTGCTAGATGTGGGTTCAGGCAGAAACCTCACTTGCTGTAAGGGAACTCAGTGCTCTGCTCAGCCCTGCCTGAAATAACCTGTGTGTCTGCAGACCACTGAGACTGACAAGTGATAAAATCACATTTGTGTTTAGGCAACAGCTGTTTCAAAACCCCATGGTAAATAGTCCTGCTGAACTGTTTCCCAAGGCTCTGCATCCCTAGGGGCTCTCTGTGTGCTGGTGCAAAGCATCCCTGCCATGCTCAGGGCTCTTCTCCTGCATGGAAGTTGTGGATGGGCAGTGCCCAGCCCGTGCCAGGTGTGTTGTGACCTGCTCACCCCAAAGGGCTGCACAGGTTTGTGTTGATCTGGAGCAGCTGGGGCTGCCCTGGGAACTGGCTGGTAGGAGCTACATCCATGAATCCATCCACTGTGACAGTGACAGGGCCCGAGGGAACGGCTGGAGCTGTGCCAGGGAAGGTTTAGGTTGGATATCAGGAACAGGTTCTTCCCCCAGAGGGTGCTGGGCACTGCCCAGGCTCCCCAGGGAATGGGCACGGCCCCGAGGCTGCCAGAGCTCCGGGAGTGCTTGGACAGCGCTGCCAGGGATGCCCAGGGTGGGGTTGTTGGGGTGTCTGCGCAGGGCCAGGAGCTGGACTGGATGATCCTGGTGGGTCTCTTCCAGCTCAGGATATTCTATGAAAAAAGCTGAGGGTCTGTAACACTGAGAGGGAGATGTTGGTTGTATTTTTATAAAAGCTTGAAAGAGCTGTAGGATTTTGCGGAGCACAGCATCCTGCCGTCCCTTTAGTCCTGCCTGCAGCAACTGAGAGTCAGTGATGCTCTTTTCACTTCATTCAGAAGAGCTGTTCCTAGGGGAAGCACCGCCAAGTGTGCACCTCGCCCGAGGGCGATGACATCTCAGTTCCCAGTTGCCTTCCCTACCTCCAAACACGTACAGACCTCCACAGCCATCATCTTCTCATTCCTAAACTCTTGATAAATGGACTCTTTCAACCAAGTAATTCCCAAGCACTCCCCTGCAAGCCAAGACTGTTATGGCTGTAAATATAATATGCACCAGGTTTGGCACTTCTGACAAATCCAGAGGTGCACTTTTTTTCTCTCTTGGTCTTTAAAAAAACCCTCCAGATGTTTCAACTTGGTGGAGCTTCAGTGAGTGGAGAGATGCCTTTCTCAGAGGAAAGGAGTTTCTGGTTTGGCTGGTTACCCCAGGACGTCACATCTTGTTTGTGAGATGCAGCTGGAGGCATTTGGTGTAGGGCTGGGTAAGGATATTATAAATGCCTGAAATTCATATTTGAGCAGATGCATAGCCAGGAGCAGGAGATGAGATAAGCTCCATGGTTTTGCATAATACAGGTGAAACCTTTGTTGCCTGGAAGATGGTAATGTCGCTGTGAACCTGGAGAGATAGAGAACAACAAAACCTCGGAGCTGATCTCTTTTGTATTTTTGTCTTATGAACTTTGAATTGAACTTCTGCACCGGATCTGATCTGGATGAAATATCATATCTGGGGCTGATCCTTATCTCTTAAACCTTTCCTTTGTCTCTTTGATTCTTTGGGCTTTACCCTCTTGTTTTGTTGTGAGTGGCCCAGAGCTTTGATCTCGCACTGAGCCCCGGCGGGCAGCACAAACCTTTGCTTTGGTGTGAGACACACAGAGGGACATTGGGGTCTAAAGAGACAAGAGGTTTCTTCTTCTGTGGCAAAGTCTGAAGGCAAACGGGGTAACTTCAGAATTCATTGTCTCCCCTTACATGATGGGAAACTGGAAATTCACACGGGTATTTCCCCAGTAAAGAAAATGCACCTGTGGGAACTCGGTTGTTGTATATCTGTTTCCAATTTTATTTACAATCCCTTTTATTTTTATAAAGAGTCTGAGCAATTTAAGCTTACCTATCCTTTAATATAAAATAATTGGAACCAAAGCTCTTAAATGCTTTATAATGTCTTTTTCTCTGCTTTTTACAGTCACGAGCGGAGGTTTTTATTCTTCCAAAGTATCTAGGCTGCTAAGCTTGAATTATATTTTACCTTTTTGGGAAATTCCTTTACTAGAAACTAACAGCTGGTCTTAATCTAATCCGATGATACCTGCTGATCTATACAGTGAGAGCAAAGTGAGGCCAACTGTGTTGGAAAGCATCAGGGGCTAAGCTGAAAATATTCATTCATTGTTTTGGACTTCTTTTTTTTTTTAAGGAATGATGTAGAGAGACACTTCAGCCTTACTCCCCACGTTTTCCATTAGTGGTAATTTAAAACTTTGAAAAATGTACAGTAACTTGCCTAGGTCAGCTGAGTATCAGCATGTAGCTTTTCATTCACATTTTTCATTTAATCCGGTGGCTTTGAATTCCTTGCCTTGTAAGTTCCTATATATGAAGATTAGAAACTGCTCCTGGCTATGGAGAATTACATGCTTTTAGATGAAATTTAATCCCTTGTAAAAGGTTTTGTTCGTGGTGATCTTTCCTGTTCACAGCACTGGGCTGCCTGGCTGAGAGCAGATGACACAGGTGAAGATAGCAGCAAACAATAGACAAAAAAAAAGAATAAAAGTCAAATAATCACAGCCTGCATTTAGGATTAAATCTTTATCAGAGGTTTTGGCGATCTGGCAGCTTAGAGATTTCTGCCTTTGATTCCAGGAAAGCAGCCCAGCAAAGCGAAAGTCTGCAAAACCTATTGAGAATAAATTGGATATATCCGCATCGTCTGTGTTTTGACAGAGTTTGAAGTGGGAAGTCTTGGCTTTGGAAGGGTTTAATGTGTGATCCAAGCACACCCCATCCCACGGTCTGACTGGGACTTCTGTCTTCCTAGCAGGATCAAGACCTTTCCCCAGATTTCACCCCCAGAGAACTCCTCTGGGAGAGAAGAACCAGGGCTCATCTCCTGCCCAGGGGCACCTGAAAGGAGAGTTTCTTCTCCAAGCAATTGGTCATTTACACACCTTGGGATGCAGAACTCCCTGGCGGGGTCTGGGGCTGAAGGGGGAACCACCTCAGTATTTATTTGCCAGTGACTCCTCAGACTATCCAGAAAAACAAAGGAGGAGAATAGATGGAAGTATCTGGAGTTCTGTGTCCAGCTTTGGGGCTCCCAACATCCAGAAGGACGTGGAGCTGCTGGAGCGAGTCCAGAGGAGGCCATGAAGATGCTCCAATGGCTGGAGCCCCTCTGCTCTGGAGCCAGGCTGGGAGAGCTGGGAGTGCTCACCTGGAGAAGAGAAGGCTCCAGGGAGATTTCAGAGCCCCTTGCAGGGCCTGAAGGGGCTCCAGGAGAGCTGGAGAGGGACTGGGGACAAGGCATGGAGGGACAGGACACAGGGAATGGCTTCCCACTGCCAGAGGGCAGGGATGGATGGGAGATTGGGAAGGAATTCCTGGCTGGGAGGGTAGTGAGGCCCTGGCACAGGTTTTCCCAGAGAAGCTGAGGCTGGAAGCTTCCATCCCTGGAAGTGTCCAAGGCCAGGTTGGACGGGGCTTGGAGCAGCCTGGGCTAGTGGAAGGTGTTCCTGCCCATGGCAGGGGGTGGAACCCCCTAAGATTCCTTCCAATCCAAACCATTCTCCGACTGAGAAGGTCCTCTTGGTGTGAGTGCTTTCAGCCTGGGAATCTATTACAGTCAAAGAAGAAACCAACTCTCCTCTTCTTCTAAACTCTGTATCCATCCATGCTATTCCAGTCTGACATGAAAATTAACCCTGTAAAAATCCAGCTGCCCCATGGCTCTGCCTCAGCCACCTGTGAAGTCAGATGACGATATCCCATGTGGGACTGGGAGTATCTATGGCACATTCCAGGAGAGCAGATGTGGAGAAAATACCTTTGAAAGCTTACTGATTTTTTTTTTTTTTTGTCTTATGGCATATGGATTTAGAGTGGGGCTGTGTGTTCATGGAGATATCACTGGGGCCTTTTGAATCCTCTAGTGGAGGACAAGGTTAAAAAAACCAGATGATTTAGGTGACAAATTATACAGCTTAAATCACAAATATTTCAATGAATTCTGGCTGCTGGTGAATGGCAGTGTCCTGGCTGGGATGTGCATACAACCTTGATGGAGAAAAATTGGTGAACCCCATTATTTTCTGGCAAATTTTAGAAAAAGGAGGACAGAGCTGTTCATTTCAAGTTGCTCTCCTGGCTCCAGCAGAGTTAAGAGTTGCTGGAGCCAAACAAAATTCAGAAAATTTCACTTCTGAATAAAGCATGTGAGCCTGGCCCAGAAGTGGGCTGCTCTCTTCCTTTTATGAATCAGTCTCCAAGATATGCTCACATTCCTGAGGAACAAGCCTGGAATAACACGGTTGGCTTTGGGTGCAATACACTGATTGTGAGGAAGCAACAGTCTCCCGTGTATGAATAGCTTTTATGTTGCAATAGGTCAGAGCTATAGCATTCAGTGAAAAACGGCTTTTTAATGTGCTTTACAGGCTGTCAGGGCAGGATGAATGTAAACCACGGACCTGGCTGTGTCAGAATGATATTTTATTTTTTTGCTTTATCGCCCAGACGCAATGAATCTCAGATCAATTAGTTTTGCTTTGAAGTTTGCTCTTGATCCAGATCTTCAATAAAAAGGAAGTTTCCAAATCACTGGTCTGTGAACACTGTTTGTGATTAATTACCCTCTTATAATCTGAGGAATTCTGGTCGTCGCTGTATTTTGAATACCTCAGACTGCACGGGGAGTTTTATTTTGGCTGGTATATTTGGAAACTGCTAATAAACACCTACTTCCTGTTTTTCTTGCTACCGTGTATAACAAATTGTTAAAAAACTTGCTTTCCCATTTCAGCCTCCTGCCTGTTAGACCAGACCTGAACCACATATTGGTTAATCAATACCCTGTATCATTTGCCAGCGAATTTTCTCCACTGTTAAAAGCAGGACGTTGTCTGTGGCTGTAACAAAAAGTGAGTAACTCGAACAGACCTTAAACGAAGCCTCTGCTAGAGACAAATAATGACTGATCCGGTTTTAAATTCGAAAGGAAGCTTTCTGCAAAGCTTCCTAAAATAACAGTGTGTTTTCCTGTCGATGCCTGGGTTAATTGGGGATGGTCATGGATGTAGAGGCTTCGCTTCATCCCAGGAAACGATGCCGAGCCATGCCCGCGGTGGGAACATCTGTTTGGGCAAAGATTTTGAGGTTAACACTCTATGGAGGATGTTTGTTTAGACAGGATGAATGCTTTTGTGAAATCTAATATTAGGCTCTATCTAGGTATGTCCGCTTGGCACCGGCCTCTGCATTTTGTGCGCGAACAAATGTTAATTAGCAGGGAAAGAAAAAAAAATAATTCCCCACTTTGTGTCTGAAGTAACGCAGCGTAGCAGTGGGAATAGATTAGTTCAGCTGCTGAAAGGTCCTGTGGCTGTTGCCTGGTGCAAGTGTTATCAGTGTTTGTGTGGTGCTCCGGGGGTTTGTTTGCTGGCCATGCCCGCTCGGAGCGGGTGACTCACGGCCAGCAAACAGAGCCTGTTTGCAGCACGTCCAAGTTCCTTAAATCCATCGCTTTCGTGGCACTAGCGGTAACAAACACTTTCAGAAATTTCCCTGAAATGGTGCTTTCAGGTTGTTTTGAAGTCCAAGCCTTTGTTTTCACAGTCTGTGTTGCTTTTAACCTTTTACATTTCGAATATTTGGGTACCTGCTGTTCATTTACTCTCTTCGCTCTTGACTCTCTCTGGGGTAGTTGGCTCTGGGGGATCAGCTCAGAGTTTGGGTTTGGCAGGGTGGAGGGAAGGATGGATTTGCAAAGTGACAGTGGTTTCAGTGTGTGTCATGTCCTGCATTCCCACCAACATGGATTTAGGGCAGGTGTGTGTGAGTCACCTGGAGAGGACACTCTCTCTCCAGCCTTTGGTCCTGGTTCCTGCTGATGGGGTCTGGCAGCATCCAACTGGCTGCTGGTGGGCAGAGACCTGTGGGGTTCAGTTCGGCTGAGGGCACTTGGTGTGTCCAGCCTTGAGAAGAGAAACTGAGGGGAGAACTCATTGCAGCCTACAGCTTCCTCATGGGAGGAAGAGGAGGAGCAGACACTGATCCCTTCTCTCTGGTGACCTGTTATAGGACCCAGGGAGTGGCCTGGAGTAGCGTCAGGGGAGGTCTAGGCTGGATATTTGGGACAGGTTCTTCCCCCAGAGGGTGGTCAGGCACTGAACAGGCTCCCCAGAGAAGTGGTCACAGCACCAGCCTGCCAGAGCTCCAGGAGCATTTGAACAATGCTCTCAGGAGCAGGGTGTGGCTCTTGGGGATGGTGCTGTGCAGGGCCAGGACTTGGACTTGATGATCCTTGTGGGTCCCTTCCAGCTCAGCTTATTCCATGATTCTGTGATTCCTCTAAGTTCCCACTGCTGCAGGAGGAGGAAACCTTTCCCCAAGCCAAGTGTGGTTTGGTTGTCTCTGTTTGACCCTCAGGTGTCCCTGTGGTGGTACCAGGCCTTCAAGCTCACCAAACTATCAAAGCAGAGCACAACCCTGAGGATGCAGATCAATTCTGGGGTTCAAACCGCCTACAGATCTTGGTTTCTGGTGGATTTGGGTCCTCAATGCTCAAGATCTCCACAGCCTCAGGCTGCTTCTGCTGTGGTGAGACTGGGGTGTTGTGATAGCACAAACTTTAGTGG
Source organism: Corvus kubaryi (assembly GCF_017639235.1). Taxonomy (NCBI): domain Eukaryota; kingdom Metazoa; phylum Chordata; class Aves; order Passeriformes; family Corvidae; genus Corvus; species Corvus kubaryi. The sequence goes on from NW_024582054.1 coordinate 33,534,648, forward strand.
TACCAGCTGACTGGCCACGCTGGTGGTGGCTGGTCATGTGTGCTGGCCAGGTGCCACTGGTCAGAAACTCTGACTATTTCTGTTCCTCTGATTCCTCATTTTCAAAAATCTAAGTACCTCTTTCACGTCCAAGTTTTCGTCACTCTTCCTGCTTGTTCCTTTATTAGATGCTTATTTGGAAGCTCTTTAATGACATTGTTTGGAAGTGAATGGAGGCTGAAGAATCACTGTGGAGTAAAAAAGCTGCAGGTGTATGGGAGGGGAAGGCTCTCCCTTGCCTCCTCACAGGCTGGAACACCTCATGGCTGCTTCACCCAGCCAAATATCAATGACCTGCACCTGCCCAGGGAGGAGTTCCAGTCTGCTGGCACTGCCACTTCCCCCCCGCCACTTCTCCCAGGAACACCCACTGTCATGTCCCTGCACGACATCCTCTTCTCAGTTGTCTGCAGCCACAAGCCTTTAAAAGCAACAAAAAGGAGAGAGAAAGGGGAGGAGGTGGAAACACTCATGAGTGAGGGCTGGAAAATCCACCTGTAATTTTGGGCCATCTCAGCGTCATCCCTTGGGTTCAACATCTTCAAACATGACTCAAACATCACTGTCTGAGTCACCTTGAAATGGGGCAGGATGTGGGAAGTAAAACCAGCAGGCATCACGGAAATCTCTGAGTCAAACTGGTCTCCAACAGCACTGGGAGGGAGTTTGAGATGGAGGAGGACTCTGGGGTGCATAACCTCTCCAAGGGAAACGTGCTGGAGGAGCTGTGGAGGCTCCAGGAAAATGGGGCACCCCTCCCTTTGCTCAGGTGGCCAGCAGGTACCCAACAGCCCCAGCAGCATCAGGAGTGCTGAGCTTTGCCGAAGCATCCTTTTGTGTGCCAAAAATATCCTTTTGGCTGTGCTGGCAGAATTTTCTTCTTGACTTGCAGGACATTCAGTGAGTCAGGGCAGCCTGCAGCTGTGCTGTCACCTCTCCCACGTACCCTTCTGAGGCACAGCACACCTTAACAGGCACTGTTTGCTTTCCACCTCCCATGTTTTTGTTATATTTAGAGCCTAATTTTTGGCTGAGCTGCCCCCGTGTTGGGGCTGGCTGATACTCTCTCCTTGGAGTTGGCCCAGGGTTTTACGCCCTGCCCTCAAACAGCAGGACCTGTCCAGGTGGGTGGGAGCTGGCCAGATGTGTGAGCCTGGATTTTGGCAGTGGGGAGGGAGAAGGCGGTGGATAGAAGTGCCTGTCCTCCCTGCCAGCTCGCCTGTGGCAGCCTGGTGAGCTCAGATCATCCTGGAATCATCAAAAAGAGCAGTTTTGTCCTCAGGTTCCAGGTCTGAAGGGTTTGAGATATAGTCCCACTGGACAGAAATGAAATCCCCTGTGGAAGGAGGCTTTTTAACTTATTCTGCTGGGCACAGGGAGGTTAAATGAGCTGCCTGCAGTCAAACAGAGCTCTGGACCAGCTCTGGATCTTGTTGCTGGCCCCAGATTTCTGTATCACAGCCCCATTCCCATCACTTTTGGGCACTATAAAAGTCCATGGGATCAGGTACAGGTTGGTGCCACAGCACTGGGCATCATGGGGGCCTTTGCAGCAATTGCAGCTCAGTTCTGACCCTGTGGTTTCTTTGTGCTTCTCCAGAAGGATGTGATTAATTCCTCACTGGAGGAACAAAGCACCTCGGTTGAATATGCTGAAACGTATTAATGCCCACAAAATTATAAAGGAAAAAGAAAAGAGGAGGTAATCTGAAGAATGTTTGACCGTGAGCCCATTTGTGTTTTGAAATGACACAATGTGTGTGTTTTATGATAGCTGCAACCACTTTGTGTGGAGATAAGAGATTTAACATAATGTTTTTTTTCTTCGCCGTCATTTAGGAAAAAAAGAAGCCAACATACCATTGCTGAAAAACATAAACAAAGTGGCCTTTTATATCTCTTACTTAAAACTTGGGCTGTTCCAAATGTGTTTTTACTGAATGGCTGGTGGGTTTGGGGTTTTTTTTTTAAGTAGCAGAACACTGGTCAATTTTAAAACAGTTCCCTACAGCTTCCCAGGTAAATAAATTAGAAGTTGGAGCTGGTTTAGTAGCCACTTCCTGCCATGAAGGCCAAACAGGATTCATTCCCTGTTTTCTCTGTCACGCAAGGAGCGGGCAGGGAGCACACAGGTTATGACTAGGAGAGTGTTTCAACCTCCTCTCTGTTTAATTAGTCATATAATTAACACTTACTAAAAGGAGGTAATTTTTTCCAAACCCTTGTAAACTCTTAACCACTTCACTGAGCTGTTACTACTTTGAAAAAGACTGCTGCAGTAAATGCTGGTGTTTTCCAGCCTCAACTTTTCTCTCAACCATAACATAGGGATTGCAGAGTTGTGGACAAATCCTGTACCAAAAAAAGCCAATTTATTCACTCTGTCTCTCATAAGGCTGTGGTTGCCTTATAACAGGTGAAAGACTTAAGCTTTTAGTAAAAACCAGAAAAAATAGTGAGGTCAAAATGAGCTTAAGGTAGCAGGGAGGAAAATATGAGAATTCTGGAAAACTTGATGTGAAAAATGACTACTTGTTGTAAGGCTTCTTGTTGGCACATAGGCAGGGGATGTCCCTGCAGCTGTAACTACATCCCCTGGCCTCCCTCAGTGCTCAGATCCCAGGAGCTGGGTGTTTGCCAGGATCAGCCCAACCCCTGCAGATCCCAGGGGACAATGGAGCAGCACCATTCCTGACAGGATGAGAAGCAGCTGGGTGGGATGCGAGGTGAGATGTGATGTCCCCACTGACCCTTGCTGGATGAGAAACCACCTGCAGGCTGGGCCATGAACCACATCTCTGGGGTGATCCAGACCTGTAAAAAGTGTTACACTCCCCAAATTCCTATTTTTTTTTACCTGGATCATTTCACCAGGTTGGGTGAAGTGATCTAAGGGGAAAAGGCTCAGCCACGAGCAGCTCAGCCAATGGGAAGATCCTACCCCAGCTCCCTGGCTCTGCTGGTGGACAAAAGCCATAAATGAGCTACATTTGAGCTCAAATGCCCACAAAATTCCCTAAACCCAAGGCACCATTTTCCTCTTGGGAACTCTCAGCTCCAAAAGCAGGGAGTCATTTTCTCCCAGCTGCTGCTGGGGAATAACCCGAATTATTTCTTCCACATCCCAAAATTGCCAGTGTCAGATGCAAAGCCATGAGATCTTCTTTTCTCTCCCAGCAGAAGGACGAGGCCCCCGCAGGGACAGGGCAGGGGAGCAGGACAATGGTCGTGGGGAGAGTCCAGCTGTGCAGCTGGCTCTGATCAAAGCCTGGCAGCACTCTCTGTGTCCGACAGCCCTGTTTATGTTATCCAGCAGGGAACGGGCTCACATGGTGTTTCCTAACCTGGTTCTTGCTCCCATCTTCCCGGGAAATCTCACTGCCCTCTGGGAGTGGAGGAGGATGGGGAAGTGCAGCCAGCCCCTTCCCAGTGCTGCTGGGCAGAGAGGAGGGATGGGCTCCTCACGTGGGTGCAGCCCCCGTGGAGTGTGGCCGCTCTGGGGAGCAGATGTGCTGTCCTGGCGAGGGGAAACGCTCCCATCACAGTGATGGGAAACTCCCTCCCTGTGGAGTTCTTGGCTGTTCTGCTGTCCCTGACTCCAGAGTGTTGGAGTCACAATATGAATGCTTCTGTTCACAGGGTTTCTCCCTTCTTCTTCTTCATAGAGTCATAGAATCCTAAAATAGTCAAGGCAAGGGACCTTAAAGATCATCTTGTTCCACTCACCTGCCATGGACAGGGACACCTTCTATAGACCAGATTGCTCCAAGCCCCGTCCAACCACTCCCTGAAGACTTCCAGGGATGGGGCAGCCACAGCTTCTCTGGGCAACCTGTGCCAGGGCCTCATCCCTCTCACAGCCAAGAATTTCTCCCCAATATCCCATCTAACCCTCCCTCCTGTCAGTGGGAAGCCATTCCCCCTTGTCCTGTTACTACAGGCCCTGGTCCAAAGTCCCTCTCCAGGTCTCCTGTAGCCCCTTCAGGTACTGAGGGGCCACAAAAAGTTCACCATGGAACTTTCTTTTGTCCAGGCTGAGCAATCTCAATTCCCTCAGCCTTTCCTTACAGGAGTGGTGTTCCATCCCTCTGATCATCTTCATGGCCTCCTCTGGTTTCACTTCTTCACTGTGTGCAGGAGAGTTGGGAGATTGTGGCACTGGGAGGCTGCTGAGCACCAGGGCCTCAGTCCATGGACATTTGCTGAGCTTTTGGCCACCACTGCCTAAGAGCAGCCTGTGGGATATAAATTCCAGCAGCACTATCCCAAAACACCTGCAGGCCCTTAGGATGGAGAAACAAGCTGCAGTGTTTTCCTCTCTGGTCAGGAGTTTTGGGGAGTTACAACAAAGCACAAAGCACAGAGCACAGGCTGGATCTGCCAATGGAGGGGCAGTCTGGTCTCTTGGAGGTGAAAGAAAATTGTGGATCATGTGGGGATCTAGTGAATGGTGTGGGATTATGTGGGCTTTGGGGGGGTGGGGAAAGGGGTGCAAGAGGGGTCTTGGGGCTGCTGTGGTGCATCTTGAGGGTCCCCAGCAGATGCTTTGCAGGAGCACACCCCTGCCCATGTTTGGGGCTTTTTGGCACTTGTTTTACTTCTTTTGCTGGAAGTTATTAGTGTTATTCTGGTTGTAGAAGGACTCCAAGGCTCTTTCAAAGACCAGGGGCAGTTTGAAAACTTGCAATGGGAAATAGTCCCTTGATCACTCATCTCAGGGTGAAAATTAAGTAATATTATGGGGTTAAATTCTCTCCGCTTCAATTTTAGAGGGAAAAACTATTGCCTGCCATGGTGGCTGGTTGGTCCTGTGTCCTAAATCTGCTGTGTGTAGTAGACCCACTGATTAGTGGGTGACAAACTGCCTCAGGGCAGTGCTGAATGTCCCTGCACATCCCTAGGAGAGGTATCTGCCGTTACTTCTCACTCCTGAAAACTGTCACCTTTACTTTGCAGGACGTCATCCATCGAATTTCCTTGCACTCCTTGGAATGTGCTAAGTAATCAAAAGGAGCAGCTGACAAAATAAATGAGGAAAGTGTGTTTTTTATGGGGACGTCGCCCAAAGGGCAGGATGGGCCATTTGGGATGCACAGCTTCTGCCCTTCAGGAGTGTTGGTGTTCAGGTCCATGGGGCAGCTGGCAGAAAGGGTCACTCCCAGCCTTCGTGTGCCCAGACACGATCCCTCTGTCCTTGGCTTTGTTCAGTGTTATCTGTCTGCTTTCCTAATTAGCCATAGTCCTGCTACCTCTCCTAGCAGACATGATGCAAAATAAATGACCTAAGAATTCCCCCCAGAGCATGGCTCATTAGAGGTGGACCAAACACCAGGAAACACAGGAGAAGGGCTGGCCAGAGCCGGTCATGAGGTGAGCTAAATGATCTACCAGCCCCTTTCCCTTCACAGGGTGCAGGGCTGGGATCTGGGTCACACCCCAAAGGTTCCCTGGCTCACACCCTACAGCCACGCAGCTCTGAGTGCGGTCGGGCTCGCTCCGAGTCCACACACCCTTCCCAGTTATTCCACAATCCTCATGAACATATGGCTCTAGCAGTTGTCAAAAAATGTTGGACAGAGGCTTTGCGGTCAGCTTGATCTGTCCCATCTGGTCATCTGATCTCTTTGTTCTCTGGACTCCCATCCCTCCACTCGCTGTGGAGATAATTTGAGTAATGCTTCCCTTGTTTTTTCATTTTGCTGCGTCGTTATTTTCCCTGCTAGGAAGTGCAATCTTCTCCTCCTTGGCTTCGGGGATAAAAATGGTATGGCTTGACCCTGGCTGCCTGGAGAGATTTGTTTAGTCTTTCCTGTGTTGTGGAGCACACAGTGTGTGCAGCACAGCAAACCTGTCCAAGTTCAGCAGGACGGTTTGCTTTGGGGATGCCAGAAGAGATGAGAAATATTGTGCTCCGACCTGGGGATTTTGATTTTCATCCAGGTGAGGTGTGGTGGTAGGTCTATACCTTCATTTCTTCAAAGCTCTCTAAGCTGTGGGTTGCTCGGAGCTGCTCCCTTCATTCTCGATGTGTCCATCACCTTGCGCTGACTGGAGAAGGGATGAGGAGTCCCTGGCGGTCATGTCCATTGCAATTCCTCTCTCCTTTTTATCAGACCTCTGTTCTTCCGGACCCAGCTTTGGCTGAACCCCAGTGAACTTCCCCTCCATCCCAGTGCTCTTCCCCCTTCCCCGCCGGCGAGTTTGCCGCCGTGAACTTCCCGTGCCCGACCCAAGAGTGTCTCCGAGAGGTGTGATCCAAGTCATGGCAGGAATGGCTGCAGCCACAGGAAGGAGATCGCTGACCCACCCCTGGCTCCCTCCCAACCTTCCTAATCAGGAGAGGAATGTCTCTGGATGAGCCTGTGGCCACTTGGCTCTGCTGTGCGAGTGCTTCCTTTGCAAGCCATCTGTGCGGGTCACGCCGGGCAAAGCACACCCTGTGCCCTCATGGATCAGCATGTTTTGCACCACTGGCACCAGTGGGGAGGAAGAGGGCTGGGAGGAAGAGGAGGATGATACACAGACTGAGGAAGGCCTGCAGGGTGCTGTTCCTACCTTGCTGCACGGAGATAGGATTCTTCTGGGAAAGGCAACTCCTCTGTCCATGCTGAGGGTGTTTCGGGGTGTCCATCATGCCAGACAGTGCTTGTTTCTTGGTGTGGCTTTGGAGATTTGGGGTGAAATGGCAGCTGCTCTCTTCTGCTTGATGGTGCATGATTGATCAATGAAGAGGCAAGACTTGACCTTGCAAAGAGGGGTGTCTCATGAAGACATGCAAGACAAGCAGGAATGGTTTGGTGACTGTGAGGGTGGGGAGGCCCTGGCACAGGGTGCCCAGAGAAGCTGTGGCTGCCCCATCCCTGCAACTGTTCAAGGACAGGTTGGATGGGGCTTGGAGCAACCTGGGCTCGGGGAAGGTGTCCCTGCCCATGGCAGGGTTGGAATGAGTTGGTCTTTAAGGCCCCTTCCAACCCAAACCATTCTGGGATTTTGTGATCTCCTTTCTCATTGGGATCCTCACCATGGCTACTGCAACCCCATGGAGAAGGCTCGAATGGATGTGTCTGAGTGGTGTGGCAGCAACGGCTGTGCCTGATGGTTACAAACCCCCTCTGGCTGGGGTTCAGCCCCTCATCGTGGTGGGTCTTGCTGCTGTGCTTGGAGGCTCCAGCACGGTGCCCATGGGTCGCTCAGGGAACTCTGCATCCTGCAAAACTGGGGGCAGGTCCTGGTGTCAAAGCCTACTGCCCTCCCAAAGCCAGTGGTGGAGTCGATGGGACTCCACACTGGAATAAGGCAAACAGGATTTAACCTTTGCTACAGCATGTCCCAGCCAAGAGCTATTGTTAACAAACTTGGCCCCCATCCATTTGGCCTGGGTGATTCGAAGAGCAGAGAGTAAATAATCTGACATTCGAAAGAAGTTAGTATTTACAAACTTGGGGCCTGCTCCTGCTGCCATTGCTGTTGGGGGAAAGGGTTTTGCTGTAGGCTTCACCTTCGGAGGAGCAGGGCCCTGCAACAGAAAGGATTGCAAAGTAGAGCAGCTAAAATTCCTGTAAGCAGATTTGACACCCTGCCCTGCAAATACAATGGCAGCTACTGTTAGAGCAGGGCCTGAAAAAAAGCCCCACTGAAAATATCCCCTTTACACCTCCATGCAGGTCTGTGGAATGCCATTTCTTTATTTGCCTTAGTATTTTCCCTAATAATTTAAGCTGACGCCTCCATGGTGGCATTTCTAAAATATTAGAAAAAAAAAAATTTAAAAAAATGTTCCCCGTAGTTTTCCTCTTCTTGAGTGGATTTTTAACCCCGCTTTTATTCCACGATCTTTCCAGTGCTTCCACTCCCACAAAGACAGAGGCACATGCTCGTCTGTGAGTATCCTGTAATCCTATTCACTCCATGAATGCTTGAATGCTTCCAGTTCAATATGGATGTAGGTTTGGCAGCCCTGGGGCCTGGGCTCGCAATAAGTAACTTCATTGATGGATCAAGCCAATGCCTAAGGATAACTCCGAGCTATCACGGAAGTCAGAGCTGGAAAAGACCAGTGGGTTCTTCCAGCCTGTCTCCTTGCCAGTGCAGTGCTCTTCGTTATGTCTCATCAGAAAGGAGATCCAGTTCTCTGGATATTTGGTTTAGCTTGGACACATCTGCTAAGGTCTGCAGATTTCAGTCCAAAAACAAGAGTTATTTCTTCAGTTACATTTTCAAGTATTTTGGGAACTTTCTGCCAGAGTGTCCTTTGTTTTTATTTCCTGTGCTTCCAAGATGTCTATTTAAGCAATTTTGCATGCACCTGTAATGCAGAGCCCTGCAGATTTATTTTAAAGAAAAAGGTGCAGGGGATGAATGTCTCATTAGCACTACTTTAATCACTTAATTTTGGAAGGCAGCTGCCAAGCTCTGAGCTGGAGCATTGTGAGCAAGGTTTTCAGGGGATTTTATTTCTCCTGGAGTTTTCTTGGCAGGGACAGGTTGCAAGAATTGGTAGCTGAGCGGGTAGTGGAATTGTCTGTTGGAATTTCCAGGTAACCACAGGCACAGATAGCAGGGCTATTTCCACATGCAGACACAGCAAATTTCAGCTCCTTCTGGGAGGGTGGTGACCACTGGGGCTTCCAAGGATGCCCCCCAAAAAGCATCCTAATGATGCTTTTACACACATGAAGGAGGTTGGCTCAGGGGAAACCCAGGACAGGAGTCTGTTGTATCAAAAATGGTGCCTCTATGCTGAGATATGTATCTGTTATATTATAGATAATATATTATAATATAAAAAGTATAGTAGATAATATATAAAATATGACATGCAATAGATAAGATATTATAGCTACAATTGTATATCTATAATTATATATATGAACATTACTTAGAAATATTTTTTAAATTTTTTAATTGAGGTTTTAGAGCAGAGTTCCTGGTACCACTAAGTTAATACTGCTGCTGTGGCTCTTGGGTGGTGTTAGTAGGGTTAAGGGATGAACTATAACCTTTAAATTAGGTACAGGTGCAAAAGCAGATTTGATAAGCACCGCCCATGAGGTGGAAAGTAAAGGTGAAAAGCAAAAGTAATACTGCATTGAATATGTTGCTTTGTCTCTGTCCAAAGAAGCAGAGCAGAAGGAGCAAAGTAGTTTTATTGAATAGCTAAAAAGTTACAGGTAAAAACTGAGTTTTGATATTGATTTGATATTTGGTCACTGCAAAGAATCATCTGATAGTTTGATGTTGCTAATTTTGTCTGGCTTAATGCTGAGGCACTGGCAGAGGTTTCCTGGAGAAGTTGTGGATGTGCCCCATCCCTGGAAGTGTTCAAGGCTGGGCTGGATGAGGCTTGGAACAACCTGAGATAGTGAAACTCTCCACAGCAGGGGAGTTGGAACAAGATGATCTCTAGTCCCCATTCAATTCTGTGATTTTTCAAACCTCAGATTAATCAGAGATTAATTTCAGAGGCTGATATTTCAACATGGGCAAACCAGAAATCTCCCATGTTTTTAGCAAGGATAACAGGAGCTGACTCAGTGAGGACTGACAAGAGGGAAGGGCTAATAGCACCGAGCCAGTTGTATCCAAAACCTGCTCCAACAAGATGAAGCCTGAGCAAGGAATTAGCAGTTGGGGACAGCCAAGAACTGCAGGCTGTTTCTGACCAGAATTTGTGTCCTGATTGACCAAATTTTAAGGGAGCCTCCACAGATGTAGGAGTTATTTAGGTCTTGTTTCCAGAAGTTTTGAAGGCGCCCATCTGCATGTAACCAAGTCACTGGTTGGTTTTTGGGAGACATAACTGATATTTTAGGTAAGAACAGAATCAGGTGGAGGATTCCAAGGTATCTCTGGGAAAAGTAAATGAGGAGCTTATTTTGTTGTACTGGAAAGTCTCATGCACTATCGATTATTCTTTGAGTGAGCTGACAAACACGATGTTATTTATGGGACATGAAATCTGTACTTATTAGCTGTTTAATCCTACCAAAAAAAAAAAAAAAAGGAAAGTAACATCAGTCCACAAGTACCCAGCAATGGAGTTAGCACATGGAATCAGGTTTATTCTTCCTTCCCTCTTTTTCTCACTCTCCCTGTTACTTGATCTATCATTAGTCCGTCCTGGGAGGGAGAAAGTGGAGCTGCACACACTTGATCAAAGGACACTGCAGTCCATGAGAAAAGAATCAGCCAGAAGATGGTGGAAAGCCCTTGCTCAAGCAGCCTGTACTGTGTCCAAGTTATGTATTGAGTGTCCCTTAAAATTAAAATTAAAATTAAAATTAAAATTAAAATTAAATGTAGTGGTTGACCCAAGAGCCAGGAAATGCATTTCCAAGTTGCTGTCACTTCTGCATATGCATCCTTTGGTGCAACCATTTCAGAGCGTGGTGTTTCAGCTCCCCTGGGTGCTTTTGCACTGTCCCTTCTCTTTTCTGCTGAATTCTGAGTCAAGACACAAATCCTCCTGCCTTTGCAGAGCAGATGTTCCCCAAAAATGCTGTGTGGAAGCATGTAATGACTGCAGAACTTTCCCATTCTGCCCCTTGGCCAGGACCTGCAAGAGGCTGTGCCTGGGCTTGGGCATTCACTGATCTTCTGCACTTTCTGTTGTCCTTCTATGGTGATCTTCTAGTGGTGTCAATGCCCCTGTTGCCATGGCATTGCTCCCATGGCCAGGGAAAAGCACTAATCAGTGTTTTTCCTTCCTCAGGAGTTTGGTAGAAGGGGCAGATAGAGCTGCTCATGTCCCATAACTCCCCTACCTCCTGTCAGCTTTGTCATGGATGTTGAAAGGCCATTCCAGGAAGATGGTTGAGGGTTTCATTGCAAGAAATGATACCTCCTCTTGCCAGATTCCTCCTAAAAACCCCTCCAAGGTATTTTATTTTATTTTATTTTATTTTATTTTATTTTATTTTATTTAGAGATAAATACTGAGGAAGCAGCACTAAGAGAAAGAACATCTCCGTGGGCACTGGGAATGGGACTGCAGCTGTGTTGATCTCCAGATTGAAGCAAAGCAAAGTTAGGGAGAGGTGATATGTAGAAAAATTTCTGTATTTTTTCAAATAGCTGTTAAAAAACCAGCTGTGCTTTGAGAAGACAAACCTTCCTTGTAACCTATAGGTGTGATTATGTGCTTTGTCATCTAAATATGCAAACACCATAACGCTTCTAAATGTTACCAAAATAATTCTAAGCCTTATCTGAGGCAACTGCATTTGAAAGCAGTGAAAATGTTAATGCTAACAACATTTTTTTGTTGTTCCCTAAATTCCTATCCTTAATTTAATATAATACACTGCTGTTTTAAAGGGATATTAATATTCTTTTCAAAGTGTTTGGGACTTTTACATAATTTAAAAAATATTTGCAGCTGTTTTGAATGTATCTGCAAGTACTGATAGACAAAAGGCATGGATATCCATAAGAAGGTTGTCATAATACATTCCATATTAACGTAAGCAAAAAAGAATGTTTGCTCAGGAATACCAAAAAAGGTGATTGGAAGACCCACTTTTGTGGCCTTAACATCTTCCTGCTAAACAAGTTACACTCCTTTTTTTTTTTTTTTTTTTTGCTGCATTCTTAATTGGTTACTTGCATTTGCCTTTTAGAATTAGCAGCTTTTTTGCATTTGGATCATCCATAAAGCTGAGCTTGGGCCATTTGTTTTAGATTTCCAGAAATGATTTATTTGTACTGTAATGGGATGGAATCATACAGTGTTTCCCATTTGTTTTCAGCCTTAGTTCAGAGTGTAGCTTAAGCTCTCTTAGTATATCTGGGAGTGCTGATTCTACTCCCATGTCCAAAGCCCACAAATCTTTTCTTCCACGCTGTTTGTACCTTTCCCTCACTGCATAAAAATTGAGGTCTCAGGGTCAATATTACATTGGGGGGAAAAGTGGAGAGATTATCTCAGTGGCTTAAAAATTTTGCTCCTGGCTAAATCAGTAAAGGATGGGGTGTGAATGTGTGTTGTGGTAATGAACAGGGCAAAAAACTTCTCAAATAAGTTTCTTTTCCCCCCCATGCCCTGCATTATATTAGGACTCCTGACAGAGGATGGGATCTTCCTTAGGCTGTGTGCTGGGCATAGGCACAGCACTAGAACCTCTTTGGAAGGGGATATCCACTAAAGCTACTTCATTTTCCTTCTTTTTGATTCATTGGGATGCTCCATAGTTGTAGAAGATAGCAGTCTTTTCTTATAATAACTGACAATTGTGGAAACCTAGAAAAAGAGGGTAGATGGGACCTCATGGAGCTGTCTTGTCAACCCCTCTTCCCACAGTAGGATTGGCTATAAAAAGAGACTTCTGTTGCATTTCATCTTCTTTTCTTTCAGCCTTTACATTAAAAAAACCCACAGCAGCAGACCAACAACGAATAATACAGGGAACAAAGGGAAGCAACAATTTTTATGATAGATTTAGAGGTGCTTATGGCTGTGTTTGAGGGCACTTCTGTGTCCATGGTGGTTTATGGCCATTTTTGATCAGTTATTGCACAGATCTGGGCTTGTAATGAATGGACTGTCCCTCTCACTGTGATAATGGAACATGAGAGTATAAAAACTTTGAAGTGCAGGAGGCAGCTAAAAAGAAAACAATAAACTATGTATATGAGACTGACTTGTTGCTTGGTGATTAAGAGATGAGGACCCCATAGGTCAGCTCCCTATAGGTACAAACAGATGTTTGCACTGTTTCACAGCTGCTAAATATGATATAAATCCAAAGAATTTCTCATGTTTTTATAAAGTTAAAAAAAAATACCCAGACAGCAAATTTTTGGTCATTCAGATACTCTTACCAAATGACATCTGGTTTCTGTACTGCTTATTTAAGCAATCCTTAAAAAAATGTTTGCCAAGGGGAATAACTCAAACCTTTTAGTTCTTCACCATATATAACTGTACAGTTTAGATTACAATGTAGCATGCAGAGTTTATTATAAGCAATGCAGTTCTTAATTTCTTAGCTAGCAAGTATTACTTTAAAGAAAATAGGATAAATATTATGTAATTAGTTCAGGGAAATTCATGTATAGTTACATTTCAGAGTACCCAAGTTTCAGATCCAAACGATGACAAAGAAAATGAATTGTTTCCATATGTTAGGAGATAGCCCCAGTTATGAGCAGAGAGCTGAGACATAAAAATGCAGCGGGGTTCCCATTAAATGGAAAGACACAACTGCAGTGAGTGGAGAATTGGGATGTGAAGGTGCTCTGAAGGCACCACAGCTGCTGCTGGGACCAAAGGAGAAGGAGAAATAAGTGGTTTCAACAGCAGGAGATCCTCAAGTCTTGTGCTCTGACTTGCTGATGCCTAAAGAGATGTGAATTTTTTCACACGTCCCTATTTGAAGATTCATGACGTCTCTCTGGGTGCTCTGAGGTCTCAGAAAGGGTCGTGTCCATACTGACGCTGTTCCTTCAAGGCACTTTCTAATGAGTCTGCCACTCCTACCTGGCCACCTATGAGCACAAAGCATATGGGAACTTAACACCCTCAAGACCTCCATCCCTCTGCCAAAACTGGTTGAAATTGGCTAATGGGCTCCAAAGTTATTTTCTTTGGGACTGAGAGGGGACAGACGGACTTGCTCTTAAGGGAACATAATTGCCTGCATCTCATGTCTTTTGGAAGCCAAGCTAAAAATCTCGGTATTAAGCTTATCATATAAATTATATATGCATGTATTTTACAGAGGAAGATTTATTGCCTTCAATATCTAAGCATTTTATGCTTTTGAAGTAATGTGTACTTTGATCCAACAAATACTTACACTTTCAAGTCACCCAGTGTGCTGAGGGTTCAATAATGCTGCTTATTTGGAGAAAGATAAATCCCAAAGAGCTGAAGGACCATAATTAGGCTGTGATCTATGTGTTTTCTTTGTGGTCTTCTCTGCCATTTTTTGTTTCAAAGGATTAAGGCTAGAAAGGGTGTATTGCTCATTAGGACCTCTGAGGGCTTCTTATCGACTCGGTGACTCCCACCCTTTTTGAATTGGTGGATGTGCAACTTTCCCCAGTTATTCTGAATCTAACAAGCATGTTTTTCTTCATTTCTTTTCACAGGCCTGTCTGTTAGTCTTCAGATAGAAATTTGCACGTCCACAGTGTCTATAACATTAAATTTATCTGTATCTGTGGTCTTTCTTGAGGTGCCTGGCAATCAACAGCTTTCTTCCCTCTCTTTGTCGAGCAATTCCAGTGTCACAATTATCATGAATCATCCATTTTGTATATATCTCAATGACTGGTTGGGTTTATTTTCACATGAATACACACATCCCATAGTACTGCTTGGTAGCTAGAAGCAAAATGTGGTCATATGTTCTGCTGTAATGGCATGATTGCATTTTTGTCTGTACTTTTTTGCTCTTCTTGATTTGGTCTGTCGCCACCATTGTGAGATGCACTGGACTAATTGCCCATCAGATGACAGGGAAACGTGCAAGTCCTTGAAAGTGGAAGCTGGTTTATATGGACAAGAATGGAACCAGCAGCGAGTTTATTCTCCTGTTTAAGCTCCTGCAAAAGAACGTGCTATATTAGAAACCTTCTTTTGGGGCTCGGGGCTATTAACTTTGCTCCACATTTGAGCATCACGCTGAGATCCTGCTCCAGGGCAGAAAAGCCAAATGCTGCTGCAGTGCAAGTATTGCTGCAGTTGTAATTAGTGGTAATAACAACTATCGTGGGAAAAGTCCTAAAAAATATTAATAGCAGGACTGGTTTAATTACAATGGTCCTCATGCCTCTGGTGGCTTCACCCTTCCCTTTTCTGAAGCTCAGCTTTCATTTTATTGCCAGTCTTATCAGACTGGATATTGTCCAAACTGGTACATTTGAAGGGTATTTTCCTGTCAAATAAACAACAAACCCCAGTGGTTAATTTGTATTATTCCTCTCCACTCTTTCTCCAGCCAAAACACAGATTTACTCCTCCTGCCACAGTCCCACAACTTCCTGTTTAGTAGGAAACTTGATTAACTTGTTGGCTCCGTCAGTCTTGAAGGTCTTGCTTTTATTAGGAAGAAAATTGTTTGTTCTGCTTGCACAAGACTTCGCTGGGAATGATTGTTCACAGTCAGGTGCTTCAGGCACAGCTTTTAACTGGAGTTAACTGGGAGAAAACCACCACGGGGGCAGTTCCTGGAGAAGGCACTGCTTCAACACTGCCTTAGGTGTTGCCAAGCTGAGATAAACTGGGTTTGTAACTGGATGTGCCCACCTGCGAGCACCAGGCTTGCCCTAGTTTGTAAAAGAATTTGAGTATGTTGCAGTATGTGACCATTGAGAGGTTTTTTGTGGGTTTTTTTTCTTTGGCCTGATTTAAATAAGCAGACTAATTCTTGCAGGTGGGGAGAAATTAATCTTACAGTTGTGTCTTGGCCTCTGTTGACCCTGTGAAGCTCCAGCCAAGGGCCCAGAGGGGTTGACAAATTTGTTTTCACTCCTGGTTTTCTTTCCTGCTTGGTGTGTAGCGATGTGCTCTGGCAAGGGGCTGGGGGTACTGACAGTGTTTGGCAGAGAGGAGGAAATCAATAGCTTCACACTTCTTGAGAGCAGGTCTGGTCCTCCAGGCTTCAAAGCAGAGACCTGCATTTGATGGAGGAACTATTTCTAAGTTTTGTAGGTCTTGAGAACATTTTACCGTAGAGTGACATTGTCATCATATAGGAAAAGGTTGGTTTTTGAAGAATTCCTGGAAGGTTCTGCTTAACTATTTTTATTCTTTTGATGCTGGGGTATGCTAGAGAAAAATGCTACAGAAAAAAACCAAAAGTGGGAAAGAGGACTTTTCAGGTGAGCATTATGTCCGTGTGTAGTAGAGGCCCAGTAAGGACATCATAAACCCTTAAACTTTTGTTCTTCCTGTGAGAAATGCAGTATATTTGTGATGCTATAAAATGCTACTGTGCATTCAAGTCCGTAGTCTTTGTAACTCCTGGGCATCTGTAGATAAGTACCATTTCTGTGTACATTACAGCAAGGTCTAAAGCCTTTAAAAAAAAATCAGGCAGAGGTATTATTTTGGCAGAAAGCTTTTACATTGACTTCCTGATGTTTGCAAATATTTCTGCAAGGTTAAACATTTCTGGAGAAGTCAGCTCTAAATAAATAAATGTTGCAGCAAACGAGGAATACCCTGAGTGGGTGTACTCCAGCTGTTGGGGTTCACTGGATGAAATGTGTTACACATCTTCCCAAAGCTAAGCGATGACAGGCGTTAACTAGAAACTCTCCTTTCTTAATCATCATCACAGTAGTCTGAAAAGGTGGAGAGGGGAACATCCCAGGATCTTCTGGGTTTAAACCCAAATTAGCATGAACATCATCAAGGCTCGTCAAGAAGCATGCTCTGGAGTCAGGCTGCCGTGTGGAGTAAACATGGAATGTGATGCAATGTGTCTGCTGCTTGCAGACTGAGTTTGACATTTTTGCTTAATTCACCATAGCCATGCGAGGGGAGCGCACGCTTCAGACAAATTCCACTGTTGTTATTGCTCTGCACTGCTGCAGAGGCAACACTTCTAATTAGAGACTATCTCCACATTTGGCTTGGCAGCCAAAATAAACTTCTAGGAGTCGCATGCTGCATGGCTTTTATCTCCACGGTGGTGGTGGTCTCTTTCCAGCAAGTAGGATTGCAAACACACGTGGGGACCAAAGGCATAAACATTTTGGGGGGAAGTTCAGTTAAAGTCCCTTAGCACTGCATTGGAAAGCCCCATCCAGCAAGGTTTCTTTTCCATGTGACTCCCCAGTATTACTGAGAGGAAAAGGTTTCAGCTGGAGGAAAGGTCGAGATCTGGGGTGTGTAAGAGCACAAGGAAAAGGAGGATATTAGTGAGAAGCTGTGGAAGAGCAACATATGGAGGTCTTGTGTGTAGATCTTGGGGCCCTGTGTCCCAAAGCAACAGACCCTCTTGTTCCAGGACATCTCATCTCACCTGGACCAAAGTGACGCCCAACAGAGTCAGGGGGAATGCCCACATTGGTGGGCACAGCAAATGCTACCTGTCTTCAGCCAAAGATGGTTTCTGTACTGTGACTTGCAGGGGACAGCTCTGTTTGGGATGGGTTTTCAGGAGTGCCTCAGAGGGAACTTCAAATGTGACACTGAAATCAAGTAGTGGTGTTCATCCTCTACATCTGCCTGGATTTTTGGTAATGCATTGAGTTAGACATCAAAGGAAACACAAGCTTTCAAAATGTTGTGTAGCAGAAGAGCAAAATGCAGCTTTGGATGCTAAAACCCAAGACCAACATGGTTCCTGGGCCTCCTGACTCCCTGTCAGAGGAAGCAAAATCTCAGAGCAGCCCAGCACAGGTTGAAATGTGCTACTTTATGTGGGGCTTCATTATTTCTCTGTCCCCAGACCTGACTGCAGTGACACCTCTGGAGCTGGGCAGACCTCACCCCATGCCGAATTCCTTTCCGCTGAGGCGTGCCAGCAGCCCACCCCGCGCTCCAGATGTTGCTGCTCTCTGAGAAACAAGAACTTAATAAGCCAGGCTCACCCTTCCTCCTGGGGTTAGCCCAAAGACAGCCAGAGATGGAAAATTGCTGCTCAGTACCATGAACAATGTGCTTGGTCAAAGAGCAGTGCCAGCACTTTGTCTTAATGGAAGAGAAAGCCGAGACGCACAGTGCAAAAATCTGAGCTGGCAGCAGCCAGCGACTTTAACATACATTGAAAACTATCCATGAAAGAGCACACTTAAACCAAGAGAAAAAGCCCTGAGGTATATTTAGACAAACTGAAAAGGAGCGAGGATCGGGGGTGGGGGGGAGAGAGATTCTGTGTGGCTTTCATAGGTTACGTTTTTCCCAGTCTGTATTTCACTTGGGTTTCTTTCATTGGCTTATCACGAGCACACGCACCACAAAAACACACATGCGCAGCAGACTGCAAAAATGAATCTCCTGTTTTGCACGCACAGGACCCGGTTTTGCCATTCCCCAGAGGTGTTGGAGCTCTGCTCCTTTAGGATTTGGACAGACCCTGGATATTTTTGTCCTCAGCCCTGTGTGTTCACATGGTCACTGCTTTTGCTGCGCTAAGTGGCTCTACCGCTGGCTTGTTGTCTTGTTCCGTGCTTTGTTTTCCTGGCCTCCTCCTCCCACCCTTCTCAAATAGGAGACTTTCTTCCTTACAAGAGCCTGAAGAGTCAGGAAATACAACATCCCCCTGTTGCTGGGGTAGGGTGGCTCAGAACTGATGTTGTAACCTACCAGAAACCACATTGGGAAGGTGTCTAAGCCAAGATGTTCACCTGGGATCTCGTGTCCTGCTCTTGCACAACCATCTTCCCAACATTCTGAGCCCTTTCTCCATTGGGATTCACTCAGCTCAGTCCCACTTCAGGTCCCAGCAGAGCTTGAGGCGCTAAAATGCTGCTCTTGGCCAGGCTGGCAAGTGCTCCTGGAACACTTCGTTGCAGGGAAGTCATCTGACGTTGGAATAAATGGGCTGGGATGGTGACCAAGACCGGAAGGGAGCACAGGGGACATCGGTCCGGATCCAGGCATTGTGTCCTTGGGTGCGATACCCCGCAGACACGGAGTGACAACATTTCTCCATGAAGAGTCTCATTAGCTACCAGGGCTGGGTTTTCGGTGAGCTGTTACTCAGTGGAAGGCACTGGAATCTGGCCCAGAATAACCTCCCTCCAATTTCTCCCTCCCTGGAGCTGCAGGAGCCTTTCTGCACCCCCATTCTGCATGGCCAAGCCCGGGTCCTCGGAGACCAGTCCTGTGCACATCCCGAGCTGAGCACCAGCCCATAAATCTTGCTGCTGAATCCAGGCAGTGAAATATGAACAAAGGAAACCACCATGCAGTGCGGGGGTAGGGTGGGGAATCGCTCTGGCACCCTCCTTGCTCGGAAAGAAGTGAGAAAACATGGCTTTGTGTTGCTGTTGTTGTAGTTGTTGTTTTATGGTTTCTACAGATGCTTCCAATAAAAGAATTGTGAAACTATTCCCATCGGTGGCCTGTCCTCTACCCGCAATAGTGACGGAGAAGTTTGCTGGATTTCCATCAGCAGAACAATTTGAGTGTGGACTCTACTGCTGCAAATTTAAGAAAGCTCTCCATTTGCTGCCTGCCAAGGAAACAGGTGATTTTTTATTTATTATTTTTGGACACTGGCAAGTGATGATGACGATCAACTTCAATTCAAATGCGTATGTCTTAATACTTCTGTTATTATGATTTTTCCTTCCTGGTCTATGATTTGTTGATTATATTTAATAATCAGTGTTAGTAATTAGTGTTCTGGGGCTTCAACCATGACCTCTGTCTGCGCTAGTATTTGCAGTCTCCTGGTGTGCTCCACGGAATGGGATGAGAGCATGGCAGAACAGTCACTGGGGAAGATGTTGAGCGTGGATGTTGAGACTTTCTCAGGAATGGAGCAAAAGTGGTGTGGTTTGAAGACAGATCCTCATCCAGAGTGAAGAGATTACATTTTATTTAGGAAGTAGCTTCTTAAGCGAAGTGGACAACTGGCTAGCAAATGTTGGATGATACATTTAATTCATAAAATTCCGTTCCTGGGCATGACCTTAGGAAACCAGTCCTGAGTTTGTTGTTTTCAAACAGAGTTTGGGCTTATAAAAGCAACATTTAGGCATGCAATAGCTTTTTTGAGAAACATGACATTTTTTCCCAGTATTTTCTGCTCTAAATGCAGTCTTCTAGAAGCAAAATGATGTTTTCTTTCTCTGCTCCCCCTGTCCTTGCCTGGCTCTGAGGCTTCCAGTCCTTGATTATGCTGCTGCAGCTTCTTTAATGAGGTTGCAGAGACATCGCCGGTATGGTAATGTCTTGGGTGGTGTGGAGCTCTGGAAGAGCTTGAGCAGCAAGGGCTGTGTCTGCAAAGGAGGGAAAATATCCTGGAAACATCCCAGCTCTGGCTCTGGGGCTGGACTGTTGCATGCAGAGCCAGAAATGAGACCCGATCTCTGCTTGCTGGGAGAGAAGCAAACATGTGGTGCTTGGGTTTTGTCCCTCTCCATGATTGCACGTGTGGTCTCCTACCCTGGCTCAGCAGACACGTGGCATCTGCTCAGCTCTTCGAAGGGCTGAGTCCTAAAATATTAAGAGAAGGTAAATAATGAAAAGAAAACAAAATTTAAAAAAAAAAAAGAAAAGGAGAAGAAAGCCCAGCGGTCGCAGCAGGATCTGACAGGCTCATGCTGGAGTGGACATTAAGCAAATGGCTGTTCTTTACATCACAGGGCAGAAATATGAAAAATATGAAATATGTAGCAGGGCTGCATGAAAAGGAAAATGTAATAAGAGTAGGACAAAGAATGTCACATGTTCCAACCGCATCTGAACTTGGCAGCAGCAGCCCAGGGAAGCCCATGTAAATCCTAGGAGCATGTTAAAAGCATTTTCACCCCACAAAGACTGACACGCATGAAAAGTATCTTTTCAACAATGTCAATCAAGAGCCTGGAGAAATAATTTACTAATACACTGCCTTGCAGGGACACATGGCTGATGGGAACAGTGTTCACATCTTGGAATGGGAATTAATTCAGAGTGGGTTTGTAACAGGGGCAGAGAGGTGTGAAGTTGTGTGAACAAGCTTGTGTGTCATTGCTGAATTTAAATATGGTGAGCAAAGAGAGAGATTTCATCAAGGGGCAAAAGGAAAACACAACAGCAGAAGGAAAGTGCAGGAAAATGAAGCAGAGACAATAAAATGTAACCCCAGACCAAGGGGTGCTGTGGAGAAAGCCTTAATGGAAAATGCTCTGGGTATTGTCTAAGTCACATGGAGAGGAAATTATCATCCAGGCGAGAAACCCAGTGCTGGTGTGTGCAAAGGGAAGCAGCTCAGTGCTGCAGCAGGAGTGGGGTTAGATTGGATTCGGGATTGTTCAGAACCTGCCCTGGCTCAACTGTGCCCAGAGGAGCAAATCTTCCTCCCAGAGAGGTTCCTCAGCTGAGCCCTGACTTCTGGAGGCAGCATGGCCATGGGTCTCTCTCCTTGGCCTGTCCTTTGTGTATTGTAGACATGCCAAGATCTGCAAAGACTTAGCTACACTGGTATTTCTTCCCCTTGAAAAAATATACTTTCTAATTTATTGAATTAAGGGATAGATGTTATTTTGCATCAAAGGGGATATGGTGAAACCTTAGCATGTTAATTTATTCGTATTTAATTTGGCTGTTGCAGAAGGAAATACTACAATATCTTCCTGAAAAAAAATAATGTATTTTGATTGATACTCAACTGATTTGAGGATACTCAAGGACAGGGCAAGGAATTTTAACCTTTTTTTTTTTTCCCATATAGGTTCCTGTCAGCTCCTGCAAGTTGAAAAATTTTGGTTTGGAAATAGTTATGGAACCACTTCCCCCAAAGCTCTGTGGGGTGAAACCTGACAACAGCCAGTGTGTGATCATGTCTAGGGATGAGATCAATGTTGCAGGCAGGGTAGGTGGGAGCTGTCTGTAGAAGAGGAAGAGCTGCTCCATCTTTATGATCACTCCTTTTACTTATGTGGAGTTCTGATAACCCTTAATAGTAAAAGTAAGCTCAGGCCATTTCTTCTCATCCTGTCCCCTGTTCCCTGGCAGCAGAACCTGATGCCCCCTGGCTGTACCCATGGAGTTGTGCAGAGCCACAAGGTCCCCCCTGAGCCTCCTTTGCTCCAGCCTGAGCCCCTTTCCCAGCTCCCTCAGCCACTCCTGGTGCTCCAGACGCTTCCCCAGCTCCATGCCCTTCCCTGGACACACTCCCATCACTCAATTTCTTGTCATGAGGGGCCCAAAACTGAATCCAGGATTCGAGATGACTGCAGGGGGATGATCCTGTACCTTCCTGGCCTTTGGAATAGTGGCTAATTTCCTCCTGTGCTTTCTCCTGCATGTTAAACCCATCCCTGCCCCGTGGAGCAGCTGTGCTGTGCCCCATTGCAGTGCCCAACGTGGAGCCTATTGGGACAGCTGCTGTCCCTCCCCACCACCCACCAAATGGCTGAATTCCCCAGCAAAGACAAAGACTTATTTATGCTCGCTCCTCTTAAAGTACATATATTTTAGTCCAGGAGGATTTGCCGGCAATAAAGTTTTCTTCTGAGATTCCTAAATCACGAGGTGCTTAGGCTCTCCAGACCGTGATGCCCATGGACAATATTTGCACTGTAGCCTGACACATCTTCCTGCTTTAGAATAACAAAAAAACATGCAGCTGGGACCCGTTAGGCTGCGAGGACTTTAAATCACCTGCCTTTTTGTTTTTTTCTTTCCAGAGGGGCAGGTGCAGCTCAGATTATCTGCAAACTACTTGTTATTACTTAACAACATGGGCTTTAATGCAGTTAGAGATGTCTTTATTCATTCTTACACTCCTGAGTATTTTTGTGTAAACATTTTTCATCTGTGGCAAGCCAGTTTGTTTGTTGTGTTTTGTCATGTCAGAGCAGACGGTGATTAGACACTGAGATGAGACTACTAAATATTTTCAGATGTTTTCTATTTCCTCGGCGAAGAGCTGGATTTGAACCAAAGCTCTGAGGTGAAAGGGTGATGCGTAATATATTGAGACATCTGAAATAAAATAATGTAATGTTTTTAATATTTAAGAAGAAAAAGGCAGCAGTAAAACATTGTGGAAGGAGGAGAACATGAATACCTATATATTTTAATTTTAAATGCATGCAGATGTTGAATTCTAATCTGAGCATGTCAGAATTGAACTGTAACAAAGGCAAAAATGTGAGATCTGTTTTCTTGAATTGCTTCCATATTTTGGGCTCCAGATTTTTATTACATATAGCACTGCATCATCATATATTTATGTAAAGTGCCAGCATCCATTGACTTGGTGTATGCCTGATGGTTAACATGTAAAACACTTTACAGTGAGAAGTATATTCTTTCTCTCAGTATGCACAGTATATATCATATTGTACAAGCCTGTGCCTTCTTACACAGTGGCAGGGCTCGTTTTCACTGCTTGGTACATCTGGTGCTTCTTTTGGACCCTTCTACCTCTTTTCTCAATTCCAGAGGACTTTCCTGGTGAAGATCTCGGCCTGGGCTCAAAAGAAGGGTCTGGGGCAGAGGGAAAAGCTGTGCTTTTAAAGGGGGTGATAAATGCTGGAGAGCTGGCACAGATGGAAGATGCAGAAGCCAGGTATCACTTTGTCCCTTCTGATGCTGT
The DNA here is from genome assembly GCF_017639235.1 of Corvus kubaryi. NCBI lineage: Eukaryota > Metazoa > Chordata > Aves > Passeriformes > Corvidae > Corvus > Corvus kubaryi. Next base: position 33,557,897 of record NW_024582054.1, read on the forward strand.
GTCTGCAGCCGAGTGTCACTGGAACATCCTGCTGCCACCCAGGAGCCACAGGGTAGCAAAAGTTGGGAATGGAGGAGGCCTGGGAGCTCCCTGCTCTTCCCCAGCCAGTGCAACCCTGGGCCAAACAGCAGGGCTGGCTGGGGATGTGGGGGAATGATGCCTCCACTCTGGGGCTGGGCATCCCTGCTTCCACACACCCGTGTTTCCACGTTCCTGGATTTGTTCTGACCATGAATCCATGCTGTAAAATGTCTTTTTCCATCACACCTGCCACCATGCTGGGGAGTCTGCCTTTTGCAGAGAGTCCATTTTAATGCAGAAAACTAAAAATGCAGAAGTCTAGAGATGAGAAGGGACTGCTTTAGGCAGAGTTACAGAAGGGGATCAGATGCGCTGCAGGTAGGCTCCGTTCTGGCAGAAGGAAAACCTGGGGCATTTTAGGAAATAATTGCACTGGTACCAGTGAAAGGCAGGGGTTCCTCAGCAGGGCTCCCTGTGCCTGCTGCAGAGGGCACAGCTCCAGCAAAGGGCTAGGAATGGGTGCAGGAAAGCCATCCTGGGAATTCCTGGTCTCAAGAGACCCATCAGCCCCTTGCACCCATCCCAGAGGTGGGCACTGCTGCCTGTGTGGGCTAGGGTGGTGCTCCAAAGCCACTCTTCTGTTCAGGATGCCCCACAGCTCTCTGGGGGGGTCTACATCAGGCCTGCTTCCTTTTTTGGTTTCTTTTCTGGATTGCTTTTCTTCAATGAATAGACCTTTTTTTTTTTTTTAAAGCCCTTCTCACGCCTTCAGCTCCTGGAGTGAAACACGTGACCGCTCTTTGCTGATGTTTTTCCTAAAACAGTGATGTTTGTGGAACGTGTCTCGAAAGCTGCAGCCCTGGCTGGTCTTGGCTGCCAGCTGCTCTGTCCTGGGAGCCTCCAGCCCTGGAGCTGAGGTCCAGCAGCACAGCCTGAGCTGGGAGAGGGCGAGGGCGGCTCTGTGCCATGCTCAAGCTGCAGGTTTTGGCAGGGGAGTCTGCAGGTTTGTGGTAGTGCAAATTCATGTCTGAGGCTAAAAGTTAATCAGAATAAACTGATTTTATTCCACCTGGTTTACTTAACTGACTCTCTGCAAACACTCTCGCAGGGTCATCCACCTTTTCCTCTCCTATCTGTGGATATTCCTGCTGGGTTGGAAACTCCGCTGGTCCAGCTGTTCTTGGTCACTCTCCCCATCCCTTGGAGGCAGCTCACTTAATGGGAGATGTCTTCAAAAAGCTATTCCAGGTTGTTCCATGACAGGAGAGATGTACAGCACATGAGGAGGGATGTCCCTGGGAAGGTTTTGCATCTCACAGTGTCCCCACAGAGGAGTCGTTTCCACCGAAGGCCTCACCCCACTGACGTAGCGGTAGGGAAATAGCAGAGATCATTTTCAGGATGGAATTTTTTTCCTCTTCTGTCCCACTTCACCTCTTAATGGGTCCTTTTTGTTCAGGGGGTTTCCTGCCCCCTCTTAAAGCATCATGAGCTGGATTCAGGAGTGTTTTATTCTCTTTAATGGATGCTGTTAGGATGACAGATGAGTGTGGGATTTCTGACCTTTATTAGGGACTGGTGATATTATTAGGGATTCAGAACAAACAAAAGGATGATTCCAAAGGCCAGATTAATAAAAGCCTCAATGTGCCTGACTCCTGACAGCAGATGAGGTGTTGGGAATTTATGTGCTTGAAGTGAGCACCCTTGTACCTTTGGTTTTCCTGTAGGGAAGGCTGATCCTCTGCTGTCTCCTGGGTGTTTGTGCTTGTTCCCCGTGCAGAGCAGGCAGAAACAGAGTGTGACAGCCCTAAAAAGATGTCCCTGGCTCTGGGAGCTCTGGATTTGTGCAAGAGTAAAACACCTGAACAACGAAGGAAGCCAGGATCAGAATCTGGCTCCTGTTTCTGACACCCCAAAAATACACTCAAGGCTGGATGGCAGAACTGGGATCTTGGTGCTCCAATTCCTGCAGGGGGAAGGGTCTGGGATTGCCTAACACAAATAGGTGTCCTCATCAAACTGCATCATCTGATGCCAGGACCTTTTCCCATGAAGACAAAGCAGGACCCAGGCTCCCAAGTGATGCCAGCTTGGACACTGGTGGTCCTACCTCCCTCAGGAGCATTTGAATGCCCACACTCTTTGGTAAAAGTGATCCTGTTCCTCACATGCCTGTGTTTTTGCCCCTGAAGCTGGTGGGATTGCATTTTGAGGCCTCAGCAGGGAGGTCATTCCTCCAGCAGAGGTGCAGATGGAGCAGTGATGCCGAGGCACTGCTGGATGTGGAGCAGTGTGTTAGGTAGGACAGAGCTACCTGAAGCCCTGAAGATGCTGGTGGACCTGGACTGTTCAGAAAGGCTTCTCACAGGCTCAGCATTGGTTATTTTCTGTTTTATCCACAATTTTCTAAGACTTTTGGAGCTGCAAACAGTTTGGCTCTGACCCCATGATCTTAGCTCATACAAAACTCTCATTGACGCCAATAATTTTCCAGCCTGTCATTCCCAGTGACAGCAGCAGTTTTGTCTGGGCAGGAGCTCTGCCATGAGGGCACATACATTTTCCAGGGTTTTCTCAGGTAAAGGTTTTATTTTTGTAATTCTTTCCCCCTGGTAGGTGCTGAGCTGTCAGAATCACAGCCATGCAGAATTCCAGCTTAGTTAAAACAATATCCTAAAGGTTGCAAAGCCGTGCTGCTTGCCAAGAGCGAAAGTTGAATGTTCCACTCTCCTCACTTGACTATATTTAGTTCGGGATCCTAATGAAGTCTTTCTTTGTGTAATTTCATGTCTACAGGGCAACTGTGAGAGAGGACTTCCTAATTCTGTCAGGATGCTGGCAGGCCTTGTGCTGGGACAGTGTGTCCTCTGGGCCTCTGCTGCATGGCTCTTGTACAGTACTGGATTGTGCCCTCTGTGCTACTGCGGAGATCCTGTGGCATTATTCTTTATTTTCCCTTTTCCTCTCTTTCTCCTTTTTTTTTCCTCCTCTATGAAAGGAACGTGTGTGTATTGCAGCAGGTTAATTGCTGGTTGTTTTCCTGCAGATATTTGATAATAACGCTGCCTGGTGATGGTGGGTTCAACCAGAGTATTTTGAAGGGTCGTTTGGGATGAAAGCACCCTTCCTTTTCTGGTGTCCAAATGAGCAAGCATGGCATAGTGAAACACAACATGAGGATGCAGGAGATCCTCCTCCGTGCTCCTCAGCTGTAGGACCAAGCCATGAATGACCATGGGGTGAAAGAGAATCACAGAATCATTTAGGTCAAAAAAGACCTCCAAGGTCTCCAAGTCCAACCTTTAACTGATCACCACCGTATCAACTAAACCACTGAGTGCCACCTCCAGTCATTTCTTGAACACCTTCAGAGATGGTGAGTTCGCCTCTTCCCCGGGCAGCCCTTTCAAATGCCTGACAACCCTTTCAGGGAAGAAATTCCTCCTGATGCCCAACCTGAATCTTCCATGGCAGAGCTTGAGGCCGTTCCCTCTCATCCTGTCCCTGTTCCCTGGGAGCAGACCCCGATCCCCCCTGGCTGCACCCTCCATCAGGGAGTTGTGGAGACCCCCTGAGCCTCCTTTTCTCCAGGCTAAGCCCCCCCAGCTCCCTCAGCTGCTCCTCATAGGACCGACTCTCCATCCTCTTCCCCAGCTCCATCAAGTCTTGGGTCACCTCACTGCCCCATCATGCAGCACATTAGTGCCTTTCCCTGCCCTCCTCTGCACACAGCTGAGGATTTGAGGATTTGCCTTCTTCCTCACATCCATGTTACATCACCACAACATGACAAAAAAGATACAGAGAAATGTAAAAAAATCTTATCTCTGGGATTCTGTTGAGGTTTCTCAGCAGGAGGATGAGGCTGTGATGGAAGGAGATCTGCCATGTGGATTCCCAGGAAATGCCAGCTCCCCAGGGCAAAAACCCTGGAAATCCATGGAGGAAAAGGCCATTCATGAGCTGGTTTTGCACTTGTATTCCAGCAGAAGTGCAGGGCTGGGCAGCCTGCTGTTCATCAGCCTCCTGGATATTCATCTGAGTCCCCAGCTGGCAGTAAATGTATTGTCGGATATCCCTCTAAAGTTGTGTAAGTTATTGCTTTCTTGGAGTGCTTTTTATACCTGTGTGTATTTTTTCTCCCTGTTCCAGCATCTTACAAAGCTCTCTTCAGAGACGCTCGGCACTGCTAAATATAGTTTTTGCAAAATTCCGGTACACGTCTTCACTTGGCACATGAAAATTAGTTAACAGACTGTCATGAGACCTTTCTGTGCTCTCCCACTGTTCTCACTCCCACGACACCTGACGTGGAGCACACGGGCTCGCGAGCGGCCTCGGCTTTGCTCCGTGACTCGCCATTAATCAGGATGAGGAACGGCCTTCCCAGTTCATAAATCCAAGCTAAACTCCATTTCCCACATTTTCTGTCAAAGGGACATCAGCAGGCTGTTTGTATTAATCCATGCCCTCTCCAACCTCGTGGTAGGGGAGGTGAGATGTGGCTGTGGGGGGCTCTGGGGTATTGACAAACACATTTCCACCTTCAGTCCCAGACCTGTTCTCCCTCCATGGTCTCTGAGTTGCACACGTAGCCCTCGAACACAGATTATTCAGTCACTGAAACCACAAACTAAATATTTGGGCTTCCAGCACATTAAGTAAACATGTCCTATCTACACCCCAGCTGCCAGGAGAGATGCTGAATTTGGGGATGAGCTCGCTGCATTAAAATTCCTAAATATCCATGATCACTTAACTGGGGATTGCTGTAAATAGCTATAGCTGCTGAGCAGTGGTATGAAATTAAATCATAGGGAACAATAGTGATTTAAGTGGCATTTCTGGCTTTTTATGGGAAAGGGAGGGGAGCAGAGGGAATGTTTCACAGCAAAAATCATAAAGATGGTTAATTCTCCCTCGGTACCTCCAGTGCCTTGGAAAAGAACACAGAAGCTGTGCTCTTCTCCCTCAAAAGTTCAGTGCACTGATGGAAAAACCCAGGGCAAAACTAGAGTGAAAGAAATGTTGATAGAGGGAGTCAGCAGCAGTTTAGTAACTGTGGCTGTTGTGCAGGGTAGAAGCCCTTTGTTAGGTTGCTATCACAGAGGATTGATTAACACTTGGGATGGACAAACACAGAAACGAGGTGGTGAAACCCAAATGTTTTCCTCTGTAGCAGCTGAGCACGGCACTGGCTTGTGGAGGATCCCTCCCCACTGCTATCTCACCTCTGCTTCTTTGGCATCCCAATCACTGAGCTCTTTTTCCCACCCACCACTTTCCAGCTGGAGCTTTAGCTGGATTACTTTCAACATTTCTCCGAGTGCCTGGGGCTTTACCAAGTTACTCCCAGGGACTCTGCCCAGCCTTCATGGAAAATGTGTGGTGTCACTCCACCAGCAGTCAGGGAGGTCGGATGCTCTGCCTGTGCTCAGCATCCATTGCACCACACACACCTCGTGCCTTGCCAAGGTGCACATGTGCCTTTCCCTATTACAGCTGGTGATGGGGTCAGTAGCTCTGACCCAGGAAGAGATGACCGGTCCGGGGAGATGGTCCCAAAAGGAATCGCCTTCCCGAGGCCCGGTGTCTTCCCTCAGCTGCTGGCAGAGGAGCCCTTGCAGAGGCTGTCAGCTCTTTAGTGATTGTCAGCTCGTGATTCCAGCTCAGCTCTGCAGGGCAGCCTCCAGGCCAGACCAGAGAGAGAGACAAGAGGCTCGTGTGGCTGGTTCCACACGAAGAGAGCTTTATTGTTGGTCCCCTCCGGCGAAGGGGAAAGCCAGGGACAAGAACCCTCTCTGACCCCCAGAGGGGCAGAGGGCTTGCTTTTATAGGGATACAGGGGATGGGTGAAGACCAATGGGTTACAAAGGATCTGCATAAGGTCTTCTAAAGGATTGTGGGTCTGTCTTTTCTTGCCCTGACCAAAGAAGTGGTTGCCTTTCCAGGGAGTCCTGCTGGGCGATTATGAAATCTCTTATCTCAGCAGAGATCCCTCCAGGGCAGGGGCTGGACATACCCCACATTTCCCCACTCTGGGTGAATCACCTTTAGGGTTTCCTTTAGAGGAGAATATTATTAGGGGTGAAATGTTATAAAAAGAAAAAAAAAGCAAGGAGATAAATTCTGCACTCTGCCACACTTGGAGAGTTAACAACATTGTCTGCATTTCGAGATATATCTGATTGTGGATATCACATATGTCTGATCAGCTTCTTCTCTTTTCTCTTCTCTTCTCTTCCTCTTCTCTTCCTCTTTTCTCCTCTTCTCTTTCTAGTCTAGTCTCTCATATCACAAACACAAATAGGCTAGATTGCAAAATCTGGCTGATATGTACTCAGTGCAGGGTTGTGAAGCTATTCACCAACATTTTTTGGACCACAGAACACTGCTGTCCATGTATCCCTCTACACTCAGTGGTGGCCAGGTTGGGATTCAGAGCTGAGATTGAAAACAGTTGTTTTTAAAGTCGCTGTTCCGGTCCATTGATCCCCCTGACCTGCAGGCCACACACTGCCACCACTTTGGCACCCATGGGGCCACAAAGGACAAGGAATCCAGGTTTGGAGGTTCAGCATTCCCCTCCCCTCAGCTGTAAAATGAAGCTTCCAACAAAAGCACCTCTGCATAGCACATCCCTGAGATGGAGAGGCAGTGGGAGCCCTTGGGCAGCTCCAGAACTGCCTCTTGGACTCCAGAGCACTGGGAGAGGGAGCAGGGAACACAACAATCAACAATCCACATTATCCTTCCCACAGAACAGTCCAGCTGGGCTCCAGAGCAGCACATCTGCATGCACACCATGGTATTTAATGCCTCAGCACTGAAATAAAGGCATTATCTTATTAAGATGCTTTTCTTCATCCTTCTGCAGTGGCTGGGTGCTCTCCCCTCATACAGAATCATTTTAGAGCGTTAAGGGGAAAAGCATCGAGAAAAGCACATCTTTGTAGGGAGATTTCTAAGCCATTTATCTCCCAGGAGGGTAAAAAAAGTGGAGATACTTTGTATCTGGGAACTCTTAAATTCATATTTATACACATTTCCCCTGGGGCAGGATTTATTGTTAAATAACAATAGGGGAACAGCATGATTTCAGCGAAGACATTTGGGCTAGTGAATGTTGGAGTGAATTCTGCTTCAGCGTTACTATTCAAAGTCAGAGCTGCTTTTTAATTGTTTTAAAAGTACATCCTGAGCAGAAATGTCTCAGCCCAGGCACTGCTTCTCAGTGGCACCAGTGCCGGTCCGTCTTGCTTTGCTGCAACCAAAGGCCTGTGTTGTGTGAGCTCTTGAAATCTTCATTTTAGTAATAAAAAAAATCTGGCAGAGAAGGAAAACACAGTATCTGAGGGCTTAGAGCATTTCAAAATTGTGTGAAACTGCTGGGTATTTGAAGTTATCTTCTCCTTTCTGCTTTTCCTGGTTATTGCCTACTGACCCGGTGTGGGATGGTGCTGGCTGATTCCCACCTGCTGGAGTGTGCTGGGTACCTCTGGGGATGGAGGGTCCCTGTGGATCCCACCCTGCTGGCAGTGGGGCACAACACCTGCTGGAATAGCTGCTGTGGTGAGCTGACAAAGCTGTCTGCCCACACCCAGTGGGTATTCAATTAAATATGGGGAATCTCCCTTGCCATGGCAGAGGACTTGTTTTACACGTTCTCTTCCAGCAGTTGCTTCTGCAAATGTGGCCTCCTCTCCTCCCTTTCCCTCTGCCTGCTTCCCAGTGCTGAGGTCCCCATGAGCTCCCCACAACAGCAGGATTTGTACCCTCAGTTCTCAGAGTTGTCCCACCTCCCCTCTGGAAGTGGTATTTGTGTCCCAGCCTGCAGCAAAACCCTCTGTGCACACTCCCTGCTCTTGGAGATCCAGCCCTTTTCTTTCCACCAGGAAAATACTTGCCAAGTAGTTCCAGGGCTTATTTAAAGAGTTAAATCTCTGTGTGTCCCTAGTACTGGAAAAAGGACAGGGAAACCTGACCAGGCAGGTACTGATATATCCCAAGCTCTGTCCTTTCTGTGCTATACCTGCTCAAGGCACAGTGATGTGGAGATCTGTGCTGAGCAAATTTCCATCTCCCATGAAGAAGGCCTTTAGGGTCTTTGGCATCATGGCAACGCTCCAACATCCATGAGCCCTCTCAGGCAAGCAGCTGGAGACCTTTCTCCTGGAAAAGCCCACAGGAAAACCAGTGAAGAAACCCAAAGGAGGAGTTGGTCTCAGCTGTACTCTTTGCACGTTGTCCTTCAGTTGCTTCCCATGAGCAGCATCCAGCGATGGCCTCCCATCCCTACTGCGGCTGCTCCGGCCGCCGCTCTGGCACACACGGCAGCTTGTGCTGCTGTCCGAGTGCCAAAGGGAACGTCTAATGGGGTATTGTTTGTGTGTGTTCCTGAGATGGAAGTGATTAACATAAAATACGTAAAAGGATCATGTCAGGAATTCTCTCCAGAGCTGCACGGTTAGCGGGCCCGCTCTGGTTCGCATTACAGGATTACAGCATGTTCCATAACTGCTCCGTGTTGGACACAGATTTGGGGCTCTTTCTGCAGTGTTTACAAACATGGATGGGAGCTGAGCGAAAAATGCAGCCAACTGCTCATGGATTTATGGACCTCTATTCCATCAACACACACACACATAAGGATATTTACGTTGCCTTCGTATCACGGCAGATACCAGAGGGTCCTTAAATAACCCCGCAGGGCCAAGCAGCTCATCCACACTTCAGATGCAGGCAAACAACCTTGGAAAAGCTTGGCAGCTCTTCTTGTTCTCAACTGATAGACATGCTCTTCATCAAGAGTCTGGAAATGTTGCTCCTTTGAGCTCCAGACTAATTCAACACCTAAAATATGTGGAAAAGAACTGCGCTGAGCTGGTGGGAAATTCAGGCAATCTGAGGCATCGGAGCCAGTGAAGCTGCTAAAACATGAGGTAACGTTCAGGCTCAGATCTCCAAAGCCTGATCTGTTTGTCAGCACAGCTACATTGACTCTTGCCTCGTGATCCTCTTGCACAAAGAGCCCAGGTACATCTCCCTCCCTTTCCATGCTGTGGAAGTGGGTTCAGTGGAGAACCACTAAAATAAGGGGGGAGGGGAGAGGGGGAGGAAGAAAAGAAAAACAAATCCAAACCCCCAAAAGTTTATGTTGTGAAAATGTCAGAATAACTGTCCTGGGGCTAATTTTACTCTGGGTGTAGCTTTATTGATGTCAGCCTGGAAACGAAAGGCCTGATTCACCCCTGCACTGCAGCAATTTTAAGCTGAGGCTTCTGGGAAAGATACAGTGGTGTTAAAGTGATGTAGCAGAATGAGATAACAGCCTGGTGGATGACTGAACCAGTGTCAATGGACTCACATCTTCTTCCCCACTGAAGGCTCTGGGGAGTGGTAGCCAAAGTGTGCAAAGCACAGCCCTTGTTGGGTGGTTTATTTTGCCCTGCCTGTGTCTGAGGCTCACTGCCTCAAAGTAGCCAAACCAGGATTTGGTGAACTTGCAGGTGACCCTCATGTCTGAATGAGGGGGGCATTTTTGGAACAAGCCCCATGCTCACATTCTCCTCTACCTTGACCAGACTGGCACCTGTTGGAGAGAAATTGATGTTCTTCATCATGAAATCTCTTTCATGCTTCTCTCTGCTTCTACCACTTCTCTCAATCCTGCAAGCTTGCCTTCACTTTGTCCAACTCTAACTTTCACATGGGACCTACTCCTTTTCCAGTTCTACTGCTCCAGAAAAATCCAGCTGTCTCTGCTGCTGACTTTCCAGCCACAAAAGGCTCAGAGAGGAAGCTCACTCCTCAACTGACCAAAATCCATTTTTGTTTCCACTACATTTCTCTGCTTTTTCTCTGTTGAATGCCAAGGGTAATGTAGCTCTGCCTCCACTGTTGTCCATACTGTGCTTCATCTTCTCCTGGTCATCTCAGTGCCCTCTCACCCATGGTCAATTTTTGTAGATTTTCTGCAGAACATCCCTAACACAGTGGGATTCCCCCATTCCCACAGCTAAAGCTCTCATCCAGGATCTCATTTCTTGTCCTAGTTTCTGCAATACCCTTTCAACTGGTCTCCGTAAGAAGCTCTCAGTAGCTTAAAAAATTTACTGTCTACTTCTTTTTAAACCTCTCCTTTTGTGGATGTGGCAAGTTTCATCCCATTATTTACCTGTCATCATCTGTTGCCAGTCCTCTTGATCAGCCTTTCTGCAGTGCCCAGCACAACAGGCCCAATGACCATCAGAACACAAGTAGCCAGTGGTAGTAAAGGAAAATCTGTAGTCGTTTCCATGGCAAAGATGTGAAGAAAAAATTCCGTTCCTCTGCACCAAGCTCAGCAAAACACGAGGATGCTGGAAAGGATCCTGATTATGCCTTAACTACCAGCAAATCTCTCCCCAACTTCCACAGTGATTTCATTCCTCTAAGTTAAAGGGCTCTGCATCTCATTTACTTTCCCTCTTTTTATTTATTTTATAATTGACTTTTTGAACTTCTGCCTGAATTGGAGCCAAAGCTGAGAGTGATTTAATTCCAGCAGGATGCGAAGGCCTGGACCTTCCCCACTGACTTTAGAGTGATGTTCAGACAGTTAAAGGGAGCCATCTCCAGAGTAATATCCCCATCCTTGGGAGAGCAGTACAGTGAGGAAGTGGATCTTCTTCATTGCTGGTGTCCAGGAGACACAGTATTGCCCACCAGTCCACACAGCAGTGCCCTCAGATGGGTAAATAACTGCATTTTCTTAATTCTTCTTATTCATCAGCTTATCAAACACTTTCTTGGCCTCTTCCTTTTTACTAAGATAAATTTTGGGGGAACAGGGTCACTGGTTGCTTTCTGGTCTGTGAGGGAAGCAGAGAAGGAGCCTGCATATTGAGTTGAAGAAAAGATGGAGCTTTTGCTTGTGTGGATTTCAGGGTGAACTGGATTTTAAAATAGTTGAGATAGATGCTAAATCTTCTTAAATCCATCAGTATGAATGGTTCTACGTTGGTAATCCATAATGGTTTCTCTGTTTTGGGAGTATTAGCAAAAACGGGAGTGAGCACATAAAGACAGAGGTTTTAGATGATCTAAATACAGTATTCTTTCATTTTGCAGAACTGTGGCTCAGTTCAAGACCGATACAAATTAAGCAGAGCTGATGTGTGAGAGCTGGAGGCCATGCACCTGTTTGAAAAACCAAACGGGCTGAAAAGCACGTATTTGCTTCTTTTGTAAGAAATTGTTCTAATGTGTAGGAAAAAGATCCACAAGTGAAACCCCGCAGCATTCAGTGCATTTTCATGTGCCATGTTTCTTAAGTGGAGATGAGTGAGTTTCCTACCGGTGGAAAGCAGGTCTGCAGAGAATTACAAGGCACTACCTCAAGATACGTCCCCTGTAAATCAAAAGAGAGGAGTTACCGAGGTGCTATTGAAAGGAAGGTGCTTGAGTGGTGTAACCAGCTTGTGGAAGTCGGTCACGATCATTTACAGCAGCTCTGGATGTGACCCAAAGCCATTTTTTGGCTCCTTTCCGAAATTAAGCACTTCTGATGAGCCGGAGGAAAGCTCAGGCCAGATTTTATCTAATGTGGGACACAAAGGGTCTGATCCTCACCTGCTGGAAATGGGAGTAATGCCACTGACTCACACAGAGCTCCCAGTTCTGGGAACGCGGCCCGAACTACTCATTTTAGTCCAGGACTGTTGGCAAAACACGACATTCACCCCCAAATTACGAGGAGCTCGCTACCAGTCAGCGAGTTTCCAGCGCAGCTACTTTGGCCCCATCACACGCTGCTAATCTCTTCAATGATTTATGTGCTCTTTTAAGTTTGAATCCTCCCTCTGTCATGAACCTTCCTCACTAGCAAGTTGACAGTTTAAATTAGTGTTTAGACATGGCTTTCATAATGTCAGCTTTTGTTTTGTCTCAGTCATCTGTTGGAATTCCTTCCATTGCATCTGAAGTGACTCATGACAATAAATGACTTCTTTTGTTCTTAATCGGGGAAGAATGGAATGAACCATGCAATATTTGTAAAAGAGCAGTCTTAATTAGTCCTCAGCTGTAGCTAAAGATGCTTGTCTTGTCTCTTTAGCATATTAATGCAGGAAGCCATGCGTTCACGTGGGCAATTGCCATGTTCCTGAAAAGCCTTGTTACAAGCCAAATTCTCCAGCGTAAAGGTATTCCCCGGCCCTGCTGCTGCGCTGAGCCCTGCCAAATGAGGAGCCTGTGCCCCGGGGCTTTGTGTGAGGCTGCTCAGGCCTGCGAGGAGAAAAGCGGGCACACTTTGGAGTGACTCATCTCAAGGATTGGGTTTCTTTTTTGTTTTGTGCCTCTTAAAGGTATAAACTCTCTAAACCAAAAGCTGGAGCTTCATCTCAAAACCTCGCAGCTGCTGCCTGTGCCTTTCCCTGCTCCCCAGGGGGTGATGCTCACTGATCATGGACCTCAAAACTTTCTTTGCAAGGTTGAAGTGCCTCAAATACCCACGTGCTGATGAAAGGATTTGCGTTTTAATATTTTGCACAAATTTATTAGTGGTCTCTTTCAGGGACAAAATACATTTTTTGTGCAGAAATGCAAAAGGCTGTATCTTGTACTGCTGAAGTTGCTGTGACCATGTCATCCTTAATACACTCCTGGATCCAGTGAATGGCAACAGCTCTATCCATCTTCTTCTTCTGTCTTCTGTTTGTCGTTTGGGAGAAGAAAATTGATTCTGTAAGGAAGTGTGGGAAAATGGCATTCCCAGCTCTCCTCCCTGTTTGCTGAGCACTCTCCTAGTCTATGTAGGGCCATGTCCACCATGCCAAGTTATGCAGCAATTGTGGCACTCAGCTAAATTAAGGTTTAGGTTGAGAGCTGGCTTCTCCCTGATTGTGTCTTGAGGAAGGGCTGTAATGTGGGTTTGGGGATGTGTTTGCAGCTGTCACTGGATTGCAGGCACTGAATCTCCTTTCCCAGTAAGTATCCTTTCCTTGAAACCTGGTTTACCCAGTGGTCTGGCAGTGCGGCTTGCAGTCTTGTGTTACTGGTAAGGGGTTAGGCTCCCATTTGATGACATACTTCCCATCCATCCATATTTCTCTCCAGTTTTATGCTTAATTCCCACATAATGAAGAATTCTGGGTACATCCCTTAGAGCCTACTGAGGTGCTTCCTATTTTAGCTCATTAAAGAAGATGCTGACACAGAGGAAGACATAACTGTAGAGGGTCAGCGGGAGATGTCTAAGAGGATGGAGAGCCAAAAGTAGTTACCAGGAATCGATTTCCTCAAGATCCTCCCTCCTAGAGAAGACAGTTGTGTTTTGCAGGTTCTGACCCAAAGCTGGTGCTTTTTGGAGAAGGAAAAATGAAGCACGGACAAAAAAGGCTGTGATGAGAACACTGGTGAGGTGCTGTTTGCTGTGCACAACAACAGCCTCACTGGGCTCAGAAACATATGAATAACACCATGAATTCTTCTGTGCCGGTACATGGTGCTCTTTAGTTTAATTGTCTGTTTAAATACACACACAGCTATTTTTCTTTTGCCCAGACCTTGTAACAAAATCCAATGTCTTAATGAACACAAGGAGAAAGCGAGCAGCTGGAGAAGGACATTGAGATGTACAAACCCAGCAAAGTCCTGGGGAAATCATTGCAACTTTATTTAGAGTACTTTCAAAAGTAAGTTGCTCCTCTGGAATAGGACTGAAATAAGTGCTGTGCTGCTTTCCCTCTGTGCTCCAAAGAAATCCATGTTCCCTGTCGGGGCTGTGGTCTTGTACAGTCTCCAAAAATATTCATACAATTCATGGTGAGCTCTGCTGGACTGTGCTGTCACCAGGTTCATAACAACCACAGTCTTCTCTCCAGCTCTAGCCCCCACCTCTTGCTAAGGAAGATTTGGCAGAGCAGTTTTAGGGAAGCAAAGGTTCACTGGGAGAAGTGGTGCCATTTATTGGCCTAATTGGTAAAACTCAAGAAAACGGATCATGTCTGGGACACAAATCTTTCTGCAGGTGCAGTAAGGTTTTAGGCAAGTGCCCAAACCAACCTTGGAAATCCAGGTTTTTGCAGGCTCAGATATTCTGGAAGTATAAAGTTATGCCTCAGAGCAGACTTTGGACAAGAGCTTTATTTTTAATATACTGAGATTGTCTGCTCTCCGTCCATCTAACATCTCACAGTGAATTTCTAAGAAAATTGCAAAATTGCAATGGCAAGGCCAGGGTGTGAGAGCAAAGGATGAGTTCTTTTCTTGTAAAAGAGCTGTCACATCTTTATTGACTCCAAACAAATACTTTTTACTTGCACAACCTCGCAAATCTCTGCTGTGATGGTGTATGCCTGCTCTTCCCTAAAGCAGGAATTGTCAAAGGACAGAAATTCACTAATATTGCTTTTTCCTACAGCATCATCAAACATGTTCTTAACTTGTCATCAGCTGAGGTCAACTTTTCCTTCCCTCTGTGTTTACACTGGATTGGCACGAGCAGGTCCTGACCACGATCAAAGCCTCAGAGCTATTGTAGCATAGAGGTGGTTCAGACTTCTGCTGGGAAAGCTATCCAAGGGGTTTATCAGTTTGGCACCCTGTTAATGTGGCTGGGATTTCACAGAAAAACTGGCAGACTTGGATGCCTTTGAAATGTAGAGGAAGATGGGGCTGATCATATGGAAAGACTTCCAACCCTCCGGCAAAACCAGATAGTTCTGCAAGGGCCTCTTAACCAGCACTTCATTACAACTTTCCCATTGGCCTCAAACTCAATGTTAACCTTGGCCCTGGTGCAGAGAATATTGACTTCCAGGGTCAATAAATCTTAATATGGATCAAATTGGAAGTCATGTTTACTTACTTTATAATTCCTTTCCAGTGCAATTACTCTTTACACAATGCATTCTGCACATTTTTCTTCCTCTTCTTCGCCATTTTGAGGCGCGTTACTCTTCCAACAAGAGCCTGGACTTTCCAAGGCTCAGATTTTTCTCCAAAGTTTTCTGTCACAGCCACTTTGATTTTTGTGTTATTTATCTCCTCCTACAAAAGGCAAACTTTGTTTTGTTTTGCACCGGCCCTAGCATGGATCCGTGTCAAACGACTGCCTCCTGGCGTAGCCACGCCGCTCGTCCAGGAACGGTGCGCGGTTGCGTGGGATGCGGGAACCACAAAAGGTTGTTCAGATTTCCAGGATTCCGAGCCGTGTCGCTGAACCACACGACCTATCCTGCAATCATTTTCTGCACTCGGCTTTCTAGTACTGTGCACTTTCCTCTTTGTTTATATCAGCCAATACCTACAGAATTTTAATGAGCGTACAGTGAGTTGCCTGTGCATGGCAGGGTGTGTGCTGTTCCCGTAATGAGGCATGTATAGAGCCCGGGGCTATGGAGGCAAGGAGCCAAAGGATGTTATTATTGCCCTTATAAATTGTTTTCAAAATAAATAAGATACAGAATGTTTCACTTCGAAGGGCAAAAAAAAAAAACCACGAAGATTTGTGCTCTGCGTACTGACCCGGGGTGGGGGTGGGAGCAGGAAAGAGGAGGAAAAAGGGTGGGTTGATCTGTAGCCTTTTGATTTGAGTCACTGCTGTTGAGCACATGTGAACTCAGTGTACACGTGTTGCTGGGGCTCCAGCCAGGCCCAGATGTGTCCAGGATCATAGAATCATGAAGTGGGTTGGGTTGGACTTCAAAAAACATCTATTTCCAGCCCCTCTGCTGTGGTATCTCTGCAGAGACACCTTCCACCATCCCAGGTTGCTCCAAGCCCTGTTCAGCCTGGCTTTGGACACTTCCAGGGATCATGGGGCAGCCACAGCTTCTCTGGGCACCCTGTGCCAAGGCCTCACCAGCCTCACAGGAAAGAATTCCTTCCAAATATCCAACCTAAACCAATCCTTCAGTTCAAAGCCATTCCCCCTTGTCTTATCAAAGATGTGGAGAACTATTGGGGGTCTACTTGCTGCAGAGAGCAAAGCTTACAGAGGGAGGGTCCAGCACATCTTTAGTTCTGTTATTCCCATGAATCCATCCTGGACCATGCTCTATAACTGTGTACTCAGGAGCTGAGATGGGGAAAGTGGTGCTCTTCACTCAGAAGGATCTGCCTGTGCCCTCATTGCTGGTGTCCTGAGGGACTGATTGAGCTGGATCCATCCTTTAGGGATCCTGTATAGGATTCCTGCCTTCTGCTCCTTCACTGCCATGGTGTGAAGGTGACCAGGTCTGTCACTTGTGCAGTGAAGACAGAGAAAGTCTTGTATCCTACCTGCAAAAATGAGGATGAAATAGCGTCCCTTGGAAAGCAGAAAGGTCCTTGCTCCAGGACAGTTCGGATCAGTAAGAGACACCCAGTCAGCCTGGCAGGAGGTGCTTGTGATGAAAGCAATTCCTATCATAGAAGTGCTCTGACTCAGTTGCAAAATATTCAGGTTTGGCCTTTAGGAGGAGATGAACCCCAGCTGCTGAAAAGAGGTAATTTAAAGAGGAGATAAATACATGGGAGGCTCCCCAGTGCATGGCTGCACTGTGGCTTTCAGGTCCAGGTCCACCAAAGAACAGGCAGATCCATGGCTCGACCTTTGTGGAGCAGCTGATTTGGAGAGCAAGGCCTGTCCTACGCTACAGCTGACAAATTACAGGAATGGCTTCCAGGCTAAAGCTGATGAAGGAACCAAATGCCAAGGGATGGTGTGATGCATGCAATAAAGCTGCAGAGCAAGGTGCTCAGGACATCTTTCCTTCAGCGGGGCAATGGGACACAGCTGTGCAAAGGAACATCCGTGGAAGTGCAGCAACCCCGTGGCCATCCTCAGGCAGAAGGTGAATTCCAAGTGTGTGTGTGTGTGTGATCAACATTACATAAAGTGCACTGGAAAAGGGAAGGAAACACCATGAGCTAACTCTGTTTTGTGTCGGCCCCTTCAGAAACAGAAGGAAAAGATTAAAATCATTAGCAATTGGAAAAATCCAGTTTATTCTATGCATTAGCAGTGCTGGCATGCAAACACATCCTCAGAGAGCAGCTGCTGTCCTAGGACTTTAATCCTTCCAAAAGTAGCATGAGAAGACCCAGTAGGTGCATTGCACATTTCGTGTGAATTCCCTGGTATTAATAAACCAGAGCACGTTCCTGGGGAAGGGTTAGCCCAGTTCTCCCACAGCATTGATTTTCTGCTCTCTTTTAGCTACTGCTGAATACACCAGAGCACCCTCAGATACTTACAGAGTTTGGTGTATGATGGGGCAGTATCCAAATAAAGTTGGCAGAAGACGACACCGGAAAAAAAAAAAAATTAAAAAGCACCACGTGGGAAGCAGAATGAGAAGAAGGAAAACAAAAGCTAAGCAAAACAACCTTCTCCCAGTCCTTGACACGAGTGCTGACTCCCTCTTCCCTGTGATTTCTTGGCTGCTCTTGTGAATTTCACCTAAAAAGGGAGAGGAGGAATCACCTTCATCCTGAGGGCTAAATTTGGAGTTAGCACAGCACATGCCAGGTGGGAATGTGATGGAGTGACTCAGATCTGCCCAGGAACCACAGACGTGCACCTTTGCATGGCTCACTTCATTGTGACACTTCTGTTGTGTGACACAGACCTCAGAGACACCGGTAAGCACGGGCAGCTCTCCAGCCAGCTCCCAGCAAGGAGCAGAGCTTTTGGAAGCAGAGGTCTTCCCATGGAGATCAGGTCTGGGCAGGGAAGTGAGAAAGAAGAGGATAGATCAAGTTTGTTGCTCCCTCAGGGCAATGCAGAGGGAACTGTGTGCAATCCAGCATCCCATTTCCAATGTGTGGTTCAGTAAGGGGACACCAGAGCTGCCTCCTGGAGCAAAAACGCACACATGGCACTGCTCTTGGAAAGTGTCCCTAGAGTAGGTTGGAAATGACCTTTAAAATCATCCAGTCCAGCCATTAACCTGACACTGCCAAGTCCACCACTAAACCATGTCCCCAAGTGCCACCTCTACTGATCTAGCTCCCACTGGCAAAGGCTGGTGACAGGATTTGTTGATGGGAGCAGAGGTGGGCACACATCCCACAGGTGTGAGGGAGCTGGGATTTTTTGTCACATCATCAGTTTAGGAACCTCCAGGGTGTGAACCAACCAGCTTAACATCTGGATGGTGCTTTAGAGGTTGGCTTGACCTGGGGAGACAGTTCATGCCTGTTCTTTCTGCTCAAAAAACGGGGTGAGACAGTTCACTGACAGACAGAGCCTTTAGTGAGGAGGTTTTCCATGAACCCGTAATTCCACAGATGAAGTTTCAGCAGCCCTGACCAACTGCAAGTGTTTCCCTTGTCCAGTAAGTATTTGGCATTTTTTGCTGGGATTTATTAGTAGCTTAGGTTTTTTTTCATGTAGTTATGACTCTTTCCAGGGGGCTAAAGGCATTCCAGTTCCTCACCAGGAGCCTGTGCCTAGGAAGATGGTCTAACCTGACAAGGAATGGAGTTTGAAAGCTGATTTTTGCTCTTGGTGCAGAGACAGGACATACTGGCATTAAGCAAGGCACTAAACTGATGCTCCTGGGAGGCCTTTTAAAAGGTAAGAAGCTACTGAGGAAAAGGGGTAGGCAACAGGGGTGTGGTGATCAGGGCAGGAGCGAAGACAGGGGGACCCTGCATGGTTCAGGCTCCCTTTCTTTTTCCTTCCCAGTTTGGTTTGTGGTTTTACATTTGCAGCTTGTAAAGCTGTATGGAAGGAATGTGCAGCTGGGGGCTTTCGCCAAGTTGGTGTCAATTTGGGTTAAACCAGAGGTCCTGGAACAGAGCCTCGTTGGGAGAGTGGGTGACTTGCATTAAGAGCAGAGCTTTCATTATTCTCCCTTCAATTGTGGTGGCTCCTTGGGGACCCCATTCCAGGAGCAGGGCCCAAACCCTCTTCCAGCAGGCACACTGCAAAGCAATAACCTGAAGGCAGGGCCTCCCCCTGCGGGCTGGCAGTCCCTGAGATGCTCAGTGTCCTGCCATTGTCCTCCTCTGGCCTCCAGCAATGCTGTCCTATCCCGTCAGCAGCAGTCCACGTGCTTCTCAGCTGGACCCCACCAGAGCCTGGGATCTGCTCCATCCAGGATGTTGACCACATGTTTTGTGAGGTGCCCAGCATGTCTTAGGAATGGTACAATGAAGACACTTTCCTTCCCCGGTCCCTGGGGATTCTGCTGCTGGATCATCTCTGCTGTGAGCTCACTGCAATCCCTGCGTTCAGCCAGCCTGACAGGGAGTCCCTGCCAGCTTCCAGCACCAGCCAGAGCTCCTCTGCAACACAGTTTGCCTCCTTGGATACTGTATGTTGTCCCCATGCACAGATAAAGAGGCACTCCCCTCCCTTTCCTTCATTCTCAGGGTTAAACTGCTCACAAGGACAGACTGATTTGTGCAGGGGGATGACTTACAGTTGGGGATTTCTCTTGTTCCCTCTGTCCCCGCATATCAAAAAAAGGAGTTTATGTTGGTCCACAGCTTTCCTTCCTCAGGTCACACAGAGGAGGTGATCTCCAGGAAGGGTTTTTTTGAGCAAGAATCTCCTGGCTTTATAGTTTGTATGCAAAGGAATCTCAGAATTGTAAACATGGCTTGACTGTGTCTTCTGCCCACAGTGCCAGGTTTACCTGATCTCAGCCAGACTCATCTCCCTTCACCGAAGGCCACAAGGCAGGAAGGAAGTCTAAGGTAATGATTCATCTTTGAGAGACAGAGAGATTGGCACCTCAGAAATCCAACCCATTCCATCCTGAATGCTTGAGGAGTTGTTCTCAGGCCTGCTCCCTCCCTCTCAACTGCTCACACAAGATCCCAGCACAGCTGCAAAGCCCACACTTAGGCCTGGGGGGTGTGGAGGAGGGAGCTGGGCTTGTGCGGTCTCTGTGCTCCATTTAGGTTTGGTCTCATGTGTAAGTGATGAGTTACACTCTGTTTCGGGGCACAACAGCTCTGCCTTATTGCCCTTGTCCAAGTTTTGCCCACAGAGCTTGGCTGGACCTCTCTGGTGGGAGAGGATCTCCACCCCTCCAACCTTGCAGGTGTTTCTGCAGAACCCAAAAGCTGCTTGGCCCTCCTTGCTTGCTCCTCCAACTCAACTCAATTTTACAAACCACGCAAGTCTTCATGTGCCTGTTATTCAGATTCCTGACTTAAACAAAGCAGTGTGACTGCTGTGACTGCAGGGAAGCCACCGAGCCTTGTGGTTTATTTACAGAAGGCAAATGCAACCAGCAGGTCTCATAACTCACCATTGTTCCTGTATCAGCCCTTGGGTTGGCAACGCTGAGCAGCAGCAAACACATCGTAAGAGACCACCTTTAATTATTCATATGCTCTCAAGGGGAAACCAAGATCTCTGATGAAGAGGAAACAAACAGTATCTTTGAACTGTAAATCATGGCTGCAATAGCTTTGTTCTTTGTTTCACCAGAGTTTTGTTTTATCTGTGATCATAATTTGTTTTCAGTGAAGCACTAGATTAAATTAATTGAGGTTTAGAACACTATCCATTTCCTTTTGCAAGTGCTTTCACTGATGGCATGATCTTATCTGACTTGTTACCCCTGCTGGCTCTGTTTTCCTGACCTCCCCTTAGCATCACATGCTTTAGAGCAATTTCTTCCTGTTCTCTCTCTCTCTTTTATTTTCTTTTCCTCTTTTCCTTTTTTTTCTTTTCTTTTTCTTTTTAAGGCACTGTTTAGTTTTGAAAATCCCCACTCTTTCTCCAGCTATTACGTCTTTCCTATGGATAACTGGTGAATTCCCTCTCTGAGGGGGAAGACAAGACAGACCTTACAGGAGAAGGCAAGTCCAGCTGCTGCAGCACCTGGACCAAGCACCCCACTTTTGTGGAAGGAATCTGGTTGTTTGAGATCTATCGCAGAGCAGAGCTCCAGAATATTTGCTCTGTTGTTAATTCCATGTGTAATTATTGCAGTTCTTTCCCACAGCCCATCCCTAGGACTGGTCACTGACAGACACTGTCCAGACAAGCCCTTGGTTTGATCCAGTGCTGTCAATGTTGCATTCCTGGGACTGTCGCCTGCAGAACAGGACAGCGCTGCATGAGTGGGAAGGGAACCCTTCATAGAAGGGTTTGGGTTGGAAGGGACCTAAGAGCCCATCCAGTTCCACCCCCTGCCGTGGGCAGGGACACCTTCCACTGTCCCAGGTTGCTCTAAACCCCATCCAGCCTGGCCTTGGACACTTCCAGGGATCCAGGGGCAGGCACAGCTTCTCTGGGCACCCTGTGCCAGGGCCTCCCCACCCTCACAGGGAAGAATTCCTTCCAAATATCCCATCTAACCCTGTCCTCTGGCAGTGGGAAGCCATTTCCCCTTGTCCTGTCCCTCTACCCCTTCTCCAAAGTCCCTCTCCAGCTCTCTTGGAGCCCCTTTAGGCCCTGCAAGGGGCTCTGGGGTCTTCTTGGAGCCTTCTGTTCTCCAGGCAAACACCCCCAGCTCTCCCAGCCTGATTCCAGAGCAGAGGGGCTCCTGCCCTCAGAGCAGCTCCATGGCCTCTCTGGACTTGCTCCAGCAGCTCCACATCCTTCCTATGTTGGTGCCCCAGAGCTGGATACAGAATTCCAGGTGGAATCTCAACAGAGTGGGGCAGAGGGTCAGAATCCTCCCCTTGCCTCCTGCCCACACTAGGGGATCAGCCCAGGACTGCAAGTGCCCGTTGCCATATCATGTTAAGTTTCTGGTGTCTATGAAAGACCAAATAATAAAGCAGTGCCCTGCCAAGGTTTCAGCTCATGCCTGGGGAAAGCTGTGAAATGACTGCTCAGGGTACGAAGCAGATCTTGGGCACCACATCCTCCTCTTGGCAATCCATCACCTGGGTGCTGCTGCTGTCCTTTCACATTGTCACTGGGCTGGATCACCTACAAAGGGTAGGGAGAGAAAATATGGTGAAGAATCTCCACGAACGACCTGTCATCTGGAAATTATTTGCTGAGATCTGATAACTGAGTCTTCTTCTAGCCATTTATTGTATTAGCTAAAATGAAAGGAAGAAGCAAAAATCACGATGTGTTTTGTTCTCTTGCATATTTGAACAACTATAATTAGAGTTTTTCAGATTTAATTGAAAAAAAAAAAAAGAAAAGAAAAGCAAAAGAAAGCCTGTCAAAGGCCTATGTTACCTACTTGAGTTGAAGTTTAATTTAATCATGCTGGTGTCACAGAAGTGCTATCCCAGAGACCAAGTTTCTCTCCTCAGAAATCTTTTCACAGCCACTGAAGACACCTGACATCACTAAAGCCAGACCTTTAGGACCAGGGTTATCTTGGAGCATTAAGTGGGCTCTCAAGGACCTCACTTTCACCACAGCACCAGGACACCCATCAAAGCCTTGCTTTCAGCAGGAGTTTGCAGCTATGCCTAACAGTAAATACTGTAAGGGAGCAGAGGAGGCTTCACTTTTGAGGATCTTCTCTCCCTTTCTCTTTTTTCCCTATGATGCTCATTTCTGAAGCAGATTTTCCCCCCTCCTCACCCCAGCTCCCCATATTTATTTTATTACAAGCATTTTCGCTAAAACGATTAACTCAATTTAAAATTTCAACTGTTTCCTTGCCAAGGATTTTAGGAATTTTCATTATTTCCTTTGGGAATTCTGAGACTGCGGTTAGCCAGTTTGGAGTTCAAGACACAAGAAATGCCAGCACAACTGAGCACTTGGCTGTAAAAGCATTTTCAACATGAAAGAATTCCAGCGTTTCATAAAAGGAAGTGTAGTACTTGAAGAGATATGTTGATATAAGGAAGGTCTTAGCAAAACGAAAGCCAATCTATTATTGCTTAAGTATCAAAGAAATCCCTTTGTAAAGGTGCTAAGCCCTCCTGGAGAAACACAGAACGTGTCTATTTATTTGTTGTGTATTTAAATGGTTTATGTACGATTAAGGAGCCAAGCCAGTATTACTGAGCTGGCTGGGGTTTTGGAGCTCTGTGGCTGTAGGCAAACATCAGTAAAAAGGTAAAACTTCTCTGCTAGGATGGGTCTGCAGGGCTGCTATTTACGAGAGATTTCACCAGCCATGGGAGAATATGAAAGGTGGTCTTACAAAACCACACCCTGCTGGTTCCACCCTGCTGGTTGCAGATCTAAGGGACCAATTCTGACCCCATCAACCCCCATGGGTGGAGGGTGATCTCAGTCTGTCACTGCAGCTAGAATTGCCTCATAGTGATTCTTTTAGCCTTATTTCAGGGGTTGAGTGTAGTGACACTCTCTACTCCTTTGTGCTCTGCTTTCAGGTGAGGAGGGAGTCCCAGAGCAATAAATCCCCCTTGGGGCTGATGCTGGTGGGTAGGAGAAAAATTGCTTTGCTTTCATCTGCCTGGAGTGAGCAAAGTGCTCCTGGCACAGCCCTGGAGAGAGCAAAGTGCTCCTGGCACAGCCCTGGAGAGCTTCTCCTGCATGACCAAGGCTGGGGATCACCACATCAGCTCTGCACAGCTGCAGGAACCCCTCTCCAAGGGGAATCTGTCCCACAGATTGGGCTGTCCATGCTGGAATGATCCCAGGAGCTCGCTGTGCCAAGGACATGCATCTGACCCTGCATGCAGGGGCTACTAAATCTCCTCTCCGAACCTACAGCGAAGCCCCACCAAATGACCCTTTCCCATCCCATGTCCCGAGCAACACAGCTCCCCAGGAGCTTTGCAGGGCTGGGATCCTGCCCTTCAGTCGGGTTACCATGGGGTCCAAGTGGTGCTGCTGTAATCACAACAGGCTGTGCCCCGCCTCATCCTTTGCTCCCTAAACCACGCTGGGGAGGTGGAAAGTGCAGGCTGTACCTTGGCCAGGGGACATGGGAAAGGCATAGGAGCAGAAGGCAGGTAGCCCAGGGTGGCTGAAGGGGTTCCGAGCCTCAGCCAACATCTGCTTTGGCCAACATCTGCTGGCCAGGAGAGCAGCTTGGAAACTGGAGATACTTCGCTTGGGAACCTCTGGAGCACTGATTATCCTGCTGAAAAGTGACTTAATTGGTGACACTTCAGTAGAAGCCCCAGCTGCACCGTTCTCCCAGCTTCCCTATAAAAATGGAACGCCAATGTTTTAACATAAACAGGATGCCGAGCGCTGATCCGGCACAGTTCCCGATGGAAACAAAATGTGCTCCCATGCTGTTCCGACGCACCGCACGCCGTGGAGCCTGTCAGCAGGATGACAGTCCTGAGAGACAGCTCATTTCCCTCTGCTCTGGGAGTGGCATCGCCCTAAACGAGCCCCCAGTACAGCCCAGCACATAAGGAGGGTTTAGGCCTTGCCAGAGCTTTGCTGAGTAGTGTCATGTCTATCCCAGGATCCCAGGTGCCTCTTTCTCATTTTTGCTACTCCTCACCTTGGAATCAGTGGAGCAGCACCTGTTAGAGAATGGGAAAGGGAAAAAAAAGGGAGTTGTCTGTAGGTTTTCAGAGTAAATGCATCAGTTTGGATTCTCAGTCTTCAGGCTTCCATCTTGCCACCAAAATGCCTGGTTTGCTGACCCTCCACCTCAACACCCTCTTTTTGCAAATCAACTCCATCTGCAGTGCCTAAAACTGGCCCCCTAAAAATGATCATTCAGAATCTTTCCTGGAAAAAAAAAACCAACTCAGCACAACAGAGCAAACCCCGCAGCCTGGGCCCCCGCTCAGGAGGAGTTTGGCTGAGCCAGATGCCACCAGCAAGGGACACAAACAATAGGGACTTGGTGGGGGGCAGAACAATGGGGTTGGCAGCAGGGGCTGAGCTCAGGAAAGTACACATGAGCTCTGGGAGATGGTGGCTTGGTGCATGTGCCTCTCCAGAGCTGGAAAAACTGCACTTTAACCAAGTCAGGCAGATATTGGGGTGATTTTTCTCTGACCAACTAAAGGGCATTAAATTATGTCCCAGCAAATGCATCCTCAGCCCCCCATGGGGAGCTGGGGGACCCTGAGGATGCTTCTGAGGGGTCCTTGAGCTGGTGGGTGGGAAAAGGGAGGCAATGCCCCATGGAGAGCAATCCTGGACAGAGAGAGCTCCTGGGGCTCGGAGCATGGAAGGTTTTGCCAAGTTCTCCATGTATGTCTGTGATGGGAGAAAACCACACGTGATCTCTCAGACACAGCTTGGAGTTAGTAACACAGCCCCCAGTTAATGTGCTCCCATGCAAAAGGTCTCTCTGTTCTCCGTTAAAAGTCTCCCCTCAGTGTCTCTAATTGTAAACAAAAATGAAATGAGATCAGAATTTATATTAAAAAAAAAAAAAAAAGAGCCAAACTCAACAACCAAGCCTCAAAGGAGGCCCATTCCTTTTTCCCCCTCCCCTCTCCTGGTGCTAAAAATGCAGGTAATCCTGGTTTTATTTTCCTGCAACTAAATTTGGTGATGATGTCATGTGTGTGGCTGAGCAGAGCAGTTTTCTGAGTGGACAAGTAAGGCTTGAGGATGTATTTAGTATTAATTTATGCACAGCAAATAAAAGCTTTGGTGCCAGAAGATGGGCAGCTCTGTACAGCAGATCAAGGGTCTACAGGTCTCAGGCCTGCTCTGCTCTGCCTAATCCTGAGGCTTTTTGCACAAAACAGAGGCTTTTTACCCCAAACCAAAGTTTCTGGCACCAAAAAGCCAAAGGACGGTCCATGCAGAAGGTGGAGGTTCCTAGGGACCAACAGCTCTCACTTTGAGGGTTTGGGATACCCCTATTTAAGGTCTCTGAGTAATAGGGACACCTGGCCACCAGAAAGGGTAATTAGCCACTTGCTAGAGCCCTAATTGAGTGAGAAGATTTGCATCTCAGGTCATGGCCGCCAACAGCCAAGCTGAAATTTTGTTTTCACATCATAGGAAAAAATACCAAGTGCCAAGCCATGTGGTAAACCAAAATAGCTTATGAAGCATGCAGGTTTTAGAACTCAGGGAAGGATGAACCAGGAAGAAAAAAAAAAAAGTAGTTTTATATATAGATACTGAAAACCGAATAAATCACATGACCCAGCCCAAAAAAGGCTTCAGTGAAAAGTTTGTGTCTGGGATTAAGAGCACTAGTCATTACTTTAACTATGTATGGTATGCTCTCGTTTTGAGAAATGTGTACACCAAATATTTTAGCCTTTTCTCATGGAAGGATCCGAAAGGCAAAAAGCTTTTCAGTATTACGCAAATATTAGCCTTTCCAGGACAGTGTTGGCTGCCTGGCTGCTTCCTGTGCTCCCATATTTCCCTATCTGTGCCTGCATGTGTGCCCTCTGGCTCTATGCAGGGTTTCTGTGGTGTTCTTTTGAAGAGGAACCTTCCTTTTCCTGTTAAAGGTGTTGAAATATAGGGCAGATCTGAGCTGCACTTGTTTTCTCCCCTGACTTTCAGCAGTCCTGGTTGATAAACACTGAAATCTTTGATGGGGTTTAGTGTGTTTTGGGGCTACTGGACTTTACCTGTTTTAATTTAATACCCCACAATGGCTTTGGGAAGGTCATGTTGTGCTGAGAGCAGGATTTGACCCCTGGTTTATGAGGTTTATGGACAAACCAGGCTCTTTCCATCTCCTCGATAATTCATATTTATGGGGCGGGATTTAGGGCTCTTCAGAACTTGCCAGTGTCCCCAGGTGTCCCATCACAGCCACTAAAATGAACATCACACTGGAGATACATGAAAAAAGCTTCCCTCCTTTTCTGCCAAAAGCAGACTGCAAAATTAACCCAGCCAGGCTTAACCTCTCCTGGATGTGCAAATAATGGAATCTTGGAATCACTAAGGCTGGAAAAGGCCTCAAAGTTCATCGAGTCCAACAGTCCCCCCAGCACTGCCAAGGCCACCACTCAACCATGTTCCCAAGTGCAGGATGCACTGCCCAAGGGCGTGGATGTGGAAAGAAGCTCAAGAGATGTTCTTGTTCTTGCTGATGCTGCCATGAGTTGTCACGAGGCCTTTGGGAAGTCACAGGGTGTCCCTGCCAGTGAAATGGGGATAATGACACAGAGTGGCTTTGCCACATGGCTGAAGCTTTGTTGACAAACAGAGCAGAGTAAAACCAAGGTATCCCTCTATTATTATGTATCTCAGTTAGAAAACTTCACAAAGAATATTTTGCTCATCTGTTGTTCATAGAATCCCAGAACAGTCTGTGTCGGAAGAGACCTTAAAGACCCTTGCCATGGGCAGGGACACCTTCCAGTAGCCCAGGCTGCTCCAAGCCCCATCCAACCTGGCCTGGAACACTTCCAGGGATCCAGGGGCAGCCACAGCTTCTCTGGGCACCCTGTGCCAGGGCCTGCCCACTCTCCCAGCCAGGAATTTCTTTCTTATGTCTAATCTAAACCTATTCTCTGTCAGTTTAAAGCCATGTTATGTTTTCCATTAAAATAAGCCTCTTTTAAAACCTGGGCTTATTGAACTGTGGTCAGCAATTCTTCATGTTTCTCTTATCTATAACCCCCTCTCCTCCAGAAGAAGCAAATTATTAAAATACTTTAATTGATCAACAGTTCTGTTGTGTTGGTAATGCTGCTTTGGGACACTTTGATAAATTAAAAAAAAACGATTTACCAAATTTTGTTTGGCCGTCCCCTGTCCAAACAATCCGCATTGCCTAAACCGGGATTGGGCAGGACCTGGAGCTGCCTCATTCTGCGTGGTGGCTTTGCATCCCTGCAGCTTCTTTTGCTGCTGTGAGCAGCGTTTGGGACTTGCACAGACTTTACTACACCACGGGAGTTACACCAGTGCCAGAGTCCTCCGTCTAGACAAGCCCTTAAACCTGATTGCTTCATTCCATTACTGATAAAAAGCACTAGACATGGGAATGAGTTTTCCTCTCCATCCTTTCTTTTTTTTTTTCCCCTTATATCCCCGAGGAAGGAAGACTTGATTTTTTTCTGATCCACCCAAAAGAAACCACAGCAACCACAACTGCAATTATATATATATATCTTTTAAAAAAACCAAAAAACCTTTCTGGCAATTCTTTCACATTCTTTTTTAAGCTTCTTTGCTACATGTAGAACAATAAATGATTTAAAAATGAAACATAAAGGCATCTGTTTGCACTATATTTGAAATTAAATTGGATAAAGCTGAGAGGGAGCAGCTAGTGACTAATACCAAACAGCGCCCAAGTAATAGTATGACGAAGTTAACAGGACCCAAGTTAAGCTAAGTTTCTTCCTAAGGCAGGAAAGACTCGTTTTCTTAGCTCCCTCTAAATGTCACACTGACTTTTTGCAAGATGGGGCCAAAATATTTATTTTCTAAAGTTATTTTTGGTAGAGAACAGTTTTAGGTCTTTTTTTCCTTTGTCCTAAGAAGATGACAAAGCCAATGAACATCGACACCAAGGGATTATTGTCTGGTGGCTTGGCTGCTGCAAAACCATCACCAATATAGAATTCTCACATCAAAGTGTTTTAGTGACTTACTGGAGAAAACGGAGCACAGACCAAAAGCGACGGAAAAGAAACATCTGGATGTTTTCCTTGGTTTGATCCCATTCCTTTAAATCTCTCGTGCTGTACTGCTGTTTCCAGTGGGGCCAGGCTCTAACTGGTTGATGGTTTGGGGGATGCAAGACTGGGGGAAAAGTCATCCCTTTATTCACAGGCTCCTGGAGGGAGAGCAGATGCCCAGGAGGGCAGCTGGCAGCTACAGTTACATCCACAAACCTTCCACTGAGATACACGGTGTTGGATTTGATCTTATCAGTGGCACAATTAAAAAGAAGTATCAGTTCCACAAGGCCCATAACCACAGCTCTGGTGTAATTACAGCAGTCTCGCAGCACATTCACACTGTAGGATTATCCCTGGCCTGCCAGCTATAAATTATGCACTAAGTACGGCTCATAATGAAAAAAATGTCATCCTCAGAGCAGCTACCAAGAACATTTTAAGTGCTTGGTTATTGCAAAATGATGGAGCATTTGTAATGAGCCCATTGTTATGGTTTGGTTCTCTCTTACTCTTGGAGTGGTGGTGGTGGTGGCAGGGAATTTATGTTCTTATTTTCATATGTTTCCATCTTTTTTAAGGCTTTTAGCACTCAATAAAGCTTAGGTTTTCATGACAATATTCAGACAAGCTAGTTAATGAATCGGAGTCTTTAGCAATCACAAACTGACTTTAAATGAAATTTATATTCTGAATCTGAGAATATTTAGCCCTTTCTAATTTTAAATGCATTGCCTATCTGCCTCATGAATCAGGATTATGGGCAGAGTAAATGCTCATAGCTGACGCTGGGGCTATTTGCTTATTTTAGTAGGTAAAAGAGAAAAATACAGATTATTCATCAGAACTGAAGGCCTCAGTATGCACGTAGCAAGCAGAGATTTGGGGTTATGTTACCTATTTCCATTCTGTCTAAGATACTCCTTGAATCAGCAACATCCTTACTATTTCCTTGACATGCTGAAATGGGAAGATTTTTCCCAAATGTAGTTAGGGATAGGTTGTCCAAGGGTGGGCACTGATGGACATAAATGTGCTCAGTGGCATATTCAGTTTCCACACTCCCAGGTAGTTCTGTTGTCATACTAAAAAGAAAGAGAAATTCAATCTTCATAGGAAGTTTTGGGTATTTTGCCTATGACTGTTTTCACTTTTCAAGGTTTCCTTGCTATTAGGCATAAAGATTTCTGTGACACATGGTCTCATGCCTCTGAGAGGGACAGGAGCTGGGCTGTGAAAAGTTAGATTAATGAGCTGAAAATGCTTCTCATTTTCAGAGAATGACAGCTGATGCTGGCCCTTTCCCTCCACTTTAAATTCAGTGCTAAGGACCAGCCTGTGACAAGGAAAGTAGCAGAAGCCTCATTGCTCTCAAAATAATAATTTTTGAGAGCTAACATGGGTGATGTACTCAGCTCTTAGTGTGATAAAGAGGAAAATAAATCAGATGTTTTCCCAGAACCACAGAAGTATTGGTGGGAAGGATTTTCTGAAGGTCTGTAAGTCCTGCTTGGAATGGGACCTGATCAGTGATGGCTTTAGCTGAGCCTTTAAAACCTCCAAGGAGGGAGATTGTCACTGAGTGACCTGGCCCAGTGCTGCACCACCTTTAAATGAAAGCTTTTCTATTGATGTTGAATCAGAACACCTTGAGCTTCAAGACCTGAGGGAATGCCCCAAACTGGACTCGATATCCCAGGTATGGATTTGTCTGCGCTGTGCTATCAGACCTGTGGGATCTACCAGAAAAGCAGGATATAGCCAGGTTCCCCACAGAGGAATGACACCGGAAGCCAGAGCAGACTCAGACAAGTTTTTCCTTGCCTGTGTTACTTCTTATGCATCTCAGCTGGGATGGTTTGGATGTGGGTCTGGATGGAAGACTCCCAAATTCCTGAGTGTTTGTAGCCAGAACTGTGTTTGGGTTGGATCTGTGAAGTTTGTAGTGCTCCACAAGAGTGAGTTATTTGTTCTAGCAAATGTACAAACAAGCAGACAAACAAAAACAGGAACGGAAAGAAAATCTGAGCTGTTCCATCAGCAATGGGATTAATAAACCTCAGTTTCCTATGGCTTTTTGATTTCAATGTGAGTGCCCATGTGGATTTGATGAGGTTTCATAACAGTTGATCTCCTGCTTCAACTTTTCTCTCTGGCCACCCTTTTATTTTTTCACTGACCTTGGAGGAACTTAACATCTTGAAGATCTCATCAAAACCAACCAGAAGATGGCAGGGAATTCCACAGTAATTGGTGAAGAGTGATGGGCAGATGGACATGTAATCTGATCAAACAGGGCCTTGTTCCTGCAAGAATCTGGGCTAAAAACACGTAGATGCAGGTCATAAGACATCTTTGTGAAGCCTGTGCTTATTAATATATAGATGGGTCCTTGTCTGCCTCCCTGAAGAAGAATTTGTTGTTCTCTTTATCAGAGGTGTTGTGATTTATAAGAAGAGGAGCAATTGAGAAGGAAGAATATGTTAGACAGGAAAGACTTTGTAGACTTGGGACCCTATGTGTCCTTACTTTGAAATCACTGGCCTCAAAACGGAGAAATAATTAGTTTGAGAGTCTCGGGGGGAAAAAACTTCTTAAAATAAAAATAGTGGGTAGGGGGAAAACTTCAGACCATTAGTGAGGAAGAAAAAGGGTTAATCCTGTCTGCACTAAGCAGCCATTTCCTTGCTTCCAGCTGAAAGGCAGAAAGTGCAAGGAAAAGATGCAAAATGAGAAGTGTGTTCATATTTATGAGGGGCTGCTCCGACACACACGGAGTGCGAAGGTGGCGGGAAAAGCCGGCCCGAGTACGATGGCAAACAAACAAACAGAAGGGCTTTGAAGGTGGGTGGCTTCCATGTCCGACTGTTTGCCATTGACTGAAACAAAGCCGTTCTGTGGTTTGTAATTGGGCGGATGCTATGGGAGCGTTCGGGCCTTTGATGATGGGTGTGGTTAGACGGCATTTAGCAATTTTGGCGGGTCCCGCTAAGTACGGAGTGGTCCCTATTGTAGCGCTTCAGTCTGGCCTGCGAGGTGGCCAAAGTGTGTGTTCGGGTGTCAGCTCAGTGACAGCAAATCTCCTCCAAGAGAGAAGGAGCTACAGCCGGGCAATTGCAGAGAAGAAAAGAAAAAGCAGAAAAATCCCCACTTTTGTGAGCCCATGGAGATAAAGCCGGGGGTTAAAGATTCTGCCTGGCGCCTCTTGCTCTCTTCTCCTCAGGAGCTTCCCAAAGAAGTCATCGGCAAGGCGGTGCTTCCCAGCGTGGGGTGGCAGAGGAAACAATGAGTCAGGTGAAGAGTCCCAGAAGAGCGTTTCATAAGCCCTTGGAAGAGAAACCGAGCAGCGCTGCCTGAAATAACTCCGGGTTGAGAACCCGAGAGCTCGGAGAGCAGCAGCCAAAGCACACTGGCCTGGAGGAACACAGCCAGGCAAGGCGAGGGAAGCACGGGCCCGGGTGCTGGGCTTACCCAGGAGGAGGACAGGAGATGCCAGGTCTGTCACAGGGCCAGGCTCTGAAGCGGTCACCCCAAATCCTTCATTTCCTGAGTCCTTGACCACAGTGATGGATGTGGGAGCAAGGACAGATGGATTGAGTTGCTCTGGGAATGCTCTAGTCTTGCAGACACAGCCTGGAAAAAGGAAGAACAAAGTGACCACTGGTGTTGGCTGGAGAGGACATCCCACTTTTACCTGCCAAGGACCTTCTGTCCCTGCGTGAGAGGGAGGTTGACGAGAGAGGGGTGGGAGGGAACAGAGCAGATGGAAGGAAGGGAAGGTTTGCAGCAGTGTTCCTCTTGCTGAAGTCAACTCATTGTGGCTCCCAGGGCATGAGGTGAAGAAGCCCTCCATGCCATCCAAGAGGAACTGATCCATGACATTCACGTTCATCTTTTTCCACCCCAACATTTTGTATTTATTTCCTCTTTATGCACATCACCTAAGTGGATCATCTTTTATGGTGGCATTAATGGGTGTTTGACAATTTTTGGAGCCTGGAAATTTGTTTGGAGCATATTTTCAGCCTAAATCATACAGGCTCCCTCCTCTGGTATAATTAAGGTCTATCAAGGAACTATGTATGTTACAATAAGCTCCATAATTCAACACAGGATAGAGCCATCTGCCATGTCAGGATTCATACATATCCATAGGAAATTTAGCCTTGGATCTTGCACTGACAGTGTAAGGATCAGTTAAAAGATTGAGGCTTTGCTGCTTCACACGATACTGTGACAGAAAAGAAATTGAGCTGTAGAATTCAAAGTCAATCCAATTTGTATAAATAGACACTGCAAAATTCCAGAGCTGCAGTTAACCACACATGGACTTCTAACTTACACAGCAGCTCCTTGCTGGCAGGGGCAATTCCGAGCCAAAACACGGCATTATTGGTCATGGAGAGCACCAACTGTCCTTGCTCTAATTGCAGGGAAGGGATTGAGGATTAAGAGTTCTTTGAGCTCAAGATGGCTGGGAGCTTGATGGTGTTTGTACATACATCAAAGGCTGTGCTTCTCCACAACTCATTAATTTGGGTTGGAAATCTCACAAAACCAAGTTTTTCAGAAATTCTGTGTTCTGGTTTTACCCAGACAGCGGCAGTTGTGATAGCAGACCTTGGTATGGGCTGGCAAAAAGTACAGAGGCAGACAAATATGATATTGGTGTCCTGTAGTAGCCAAAATAATGACTTTTGATCAAAATAGTGACTTCAGTAGATAGTATATGAAGAGGACTCACAACCAGAGTGTGAATCAGCCCCAAAAGCAGTAGCCAAGGACTCCTGACACCAGTGTCCAACCCCTACTCCCCAGAATGCCTCAGCCCCAAAAACAGACCTTCCATAACTGGGGATTTAAACCAGACATGGCACATTTTTAAACCGCATGACACCTTCTGCCACGTGACACAGCCTAGGGACAGGGCCTAGCGCTGGTGTGGAAGGCAGAAAGCCATGGGCCAGGCCTTGGGGCATTCAAAGGCTGAGTCTACCATCTCCTGGGAACGTCACACTGCCAGAGACAGGCAGCATTCAAGTCACCCTGGATCATTCCCAGGGTCATGGCAGGAGGCAATGCCAGCGAGCAGACAGCCCAGGGCGCAGCGGTGTTGCAGCATGACCTGGCTCTGATGTTTTTTGCTCATTGTCTTTGGTCTATCCCCTTCCATTTCTCCAGGCCTCAGGTGTCCTGGGTGCAAGGCAGAGATAAGCAATGCAGTCCCCAAGCAGAAGTGCCCTGAAGGTGAAGTCTCACCTGTGTGAGGGAATCAGCTGGAAAATCAGAATCAGGCCCTTTCCCTTGGGAGGCGGCATTGCAAATTCCATTCAGATTATTTAAAAAACATAGCGATTTGGTTACATAACTAAATCCAAGGCAGAATGAACCGGAGTATTTTGCTTAAAAGGCCAACATGTAAACTAGCTGTTTTGCTTAAAATAAACAGGACTCTCCAGAGGACAGAATTTCTCACAGTCTCCTCTGGGCTGGCCGTGTTCCTGCAGGACTTTGCTCCAAAGCAAAAGGTTTAGATGCTCTGGGGCCTATGGCAATATGAACATGCATTGCCTCCAACTGGTGAGAAAAGTGGAAGGTTATTGTGTTTCACAGGCAGGATAAGGCCTCCAGAGAGAAGGAGGTTCCAACTGCACAGCAACAAGTGGCACATTCAAAATTCCATGCTGAAATTCGTTATGAAATGATGCCATGGGCAGTATCCCATGCTTTGCTTCAAACCTTTCTCAGGAAAGTCATTAAAATAAAGTAATGAGGCTGAAAATCTTCTCATTTCTACAAAGTCCTTGGATTTATGGAGTTTAGCCTGGAGAAAAGGAGCCTGAGGAAAGACATTCTCTCTTTCTACAAACACATGAAAGGAGTTTGTAACCAGGTGAGGTTGTGTCTTCTCCCAAGTCACAGGACAAGAGGAAATGGCTTCAAGTTGCACCAGGGGAGGTTTAGGTTGGATATTGGGAAAAATTTCTTCATGCAAAGGGTCGTCCAGCCCTGGCACAGCTGCCCAGGGCAGTGGTGGAGTCCCCATCCCTGGAGAGATTTAAAAGCCATGTGGATGTGGCACTTGGGGACATGGGTCAGTGGTGGCCATGGCAGTGGTGGGGGAATGGTTGGATTTGATGACCTTAAGGGTCTTTTCCAACCTCAATGATTCCATGATTCTAGGGGTTTTTTTTCCTTTTCTTCCACCTCATGTTTACTTGACTTTTTTTCCTGAATGTTCTCCATTAGAGATATTTCAGAAGTAGCTTTTGACAGATCATGGAGGGAGAAGCACACCTCCTGATCCATCTATCCATCCATCCATCCATCCAAGAAACTGCTGATCCAAGAAACATTTGTGTGCTGAGACAAGTCTACTGAAGGAGGACATCTGTGGAGAGTAGAGGTTGCTTCACTGCAACTTTTAATTAAACTGGGTGTTATTTTATAAAAGGGGGCAAATCTGGGCTACTATTTTTTGTAGCAAGGAGAGGCAAGAATGCACTGCAGGCTACAACAGATCTTTGTTTTCACAGAATCTGGATTCTGAGAACAGCTTGAAAGCAGAACATCTTGCATGGAACAAAACCAGACTAATCTACAGAAATATCCTCCTATCACCACCAGTTCCTAATGGACATTAATGCCCCAAAGTTATGCCTTTGGATTGCTTTTTATCTTTGTTGTTCTTCTTTCTAGCCTCTCCATAAATCCTTGGCTCCTTCCTGAGCTTTCTCCAGAAAGACAACTTCTGAACTCAAGCATTACAAGGGCCTGGAGTGACAGGACAAGGGGGAATGGCTTTAAGTTGAAACAGGGCAGGGTTAGATGAGATAAAAGGAAGAAATTCTTTCCTGTCAGCGTGGTGAGGCCCTGGCACAGGTTGCCCAGAGAAGCTGTGGCTGCCCCATCCCTGGAAGTGTCCAAGGCCAGGTTGGACAGAGCTTGGAGCAACCTGGGATGGTGGAAGGTGTCCCTGCCCATAGCAGGGGGTGGAACAAGATCAGCTTTCAGGTCTTTTTTAACCCAAACCAGTCTGTGAATCTATGATTCTATGTTTCTGTGATTATATCCACCTGGAAAGCTGGTAGAAGGAGACAAGGGGACAAGGAGAGAAGCAGACAATAGTGATAACCACTATTCCCTTCTGGAGTCTTCCCTAGCCTCCAGCATGTAGGTGATGCAGTGGATGTTCAAGGGCGCCAGCTCTCCATTTCTCTCAGCATCATAGCATTCCCTGGTCCGAGGATAATTCCGAATACTGCCATAACCAGGGCTGTGCCTCGGCGTTAACAGAAAATCCATCTTGGACTCCCGTGACTCAGCACTGCGGCAAATCACCCCCGCTCGGCTCCCCACGAGCCATTGTCTCCCAAATTTGAAACAGAAGGTTGGGTAAACAGAGAGCCCTGACCTTTTGGGAAGGTTGGGTTTTACACCACGCGGAGGGGCTGGCAGGGGGAGGAAGCCTCCAATTCAGTTGAGCAGTGAGGAGCCGGAGCAGAGCAGCCAAAAGGATGTGGCTGAGGAAGCTGAGGGCAGCACGGCCCTGGGTGATGAGTTGTGTGAGAGGGGTGTTGGTGAAGTGGCCAACTCAATATAAATAAGGGTGGAGCCTTCCCTATCCAATGTGTCTGACATTGGGTTGAAATCTTCCAACAGACTGGGGGTCCCAGATGGACACGCTGGGTGCTTAGGCAGTACCTGCACAAGAGTTTGGAAGCTGCAGAGCATTTGCTGCAGTGGTTTTCTCCAAAAAAAAAAAAAAGAAAGAAAGAAAAGGCCCCCCAAAGCAAAGCCAAACTGTAAAATAACAATGTGTTGAATTAATTCTGCACTCTGGGAACGTTGAGTGGCTGGTGGTGAAGTCCCAGGAATGTGATGCTTCTGCTTCACAATTCACTCTCGCGGAGCTGGGGGTGGTTCATTGTCTTCCAGCTGCACGCTGAGGGCCCAGGAAGAAGGAAAATGCATCCACGTCTCCCAGGAAAGTCAAGATGTCTGTGCTTCTTAGTCACAGGCAAAGGATTAGTAAAGCACCATTAACCCTATTATAAAAACACACCAGTTAGGGCTTCTTTCATCCCAAACGAAGTTTATAAACACACCCTTATCATTCGGAGAATGTTTATCTTCATGTGCTATAAGCGGATTCCAAGAAAGCAACAGTAGCTAACGAAATTAAATATGATGTTTGGAGGTACATTTTCTTCACTTAACTAGCTATGCATGCATGTGTGCATGTGTGCCTGTGTATTTAAAGAAAAAGAAGCAATCCTGGGGTTTGGTTTAGCCTAAGCCTCCCATTCCAACATTAATTTAGAAGCCTGACTGATACACGTGGAAGAGCAGGAAAGAGAAAGAAGGAAAAACCTCTCCTCTCCTCTCCTCTCCTCTCCTCTCCTCTCCTCTCCTCTCCTCTCCTCTCCTCTCCTCTCCTCTCCTCCTCTCCTCTCCTCTCCTCTCCTCTCCTCTCCTCTCCTCTCCTCTCCTCTCCTTTATCTCTCTATCTCTTTCTTTCCCAAGCGAGCTCAGAGAAGTTCTTCAGGCTATGCTCTGGGGGGATTTTGCACACATTTGTAATTTATGATCACTCACTTTAGAAGCGATTAACGGCAGCAGAAAACTAATTACAGCCTCCCTGGCTGAGCGCAGCATCCTTTGGGGCTGGGGTTTTAATTGTTTTCTATTTACATTCAAGTTTCCAGGGGCTAACAGCCCAGCAAAGACCCCCAACTAACCCCTTCTCCTAAAAGCTTCATTTATTCTTAATAACATGTTTATAGACCTAGCCTCATTTTTCACAGGAAGGTCACATTTGTTATCCATGGTTGTTAGGGAAATGATTAAGGAATCCCGGAAACTGTGGAAGTTCCTACTAAGGAACTGCACAAATGGCTGTTAGCAAAATGCTCTTTCCAGCCCGTGAACAGCCATTCATGGCCATGGATAGGAGGATGCCTGTGGCATATGGGATCTGTACCCGGGAGAAGAGCAGGAGCCGCCTGCACAGTTCAGCTTAATATGCTCTAATTAGTCCTCTTGGCCTTGACTGAAACATAAATTACTGCCATCAGTGTTGTTTTTTACTAAGGGGAAAGTGGAATAGGTTCAACCCACCTCACAGAGGTAGGAAAATATTATTGCAGACAATAAATTTGTCAGTACTTTATTTGGGGAACTCGAGTGCAGTCACTCTGTCGTGCCAGCATCCCGGCAAACACGGAAGCTTTCAGATAGAAAGATAAAGGTCTCTCAAAAGAAAATCTCCTTAAGCAAACTGGAAGCACAGCTCTCGCTGAGGAAAACTGGTGGATTAGTGTTTCAGGTTTGCTTATTTGTGTTAAAACTGGAATGACCATTCAAGGGTGAGGAGCTCTGTGTGGTAGGTCCTGCATCACTTCAAATCAAATATTTTGGTCCAGCTGCAGCATGGTTAGAGATGGCCACTGCTGGGAACAGACAGATGATGCTACCGTGGTGTTGAAATGTTTGTGACACTTAGTTTTGACAGAATATTCATTTTGAATGAAAAGAAAAAGAGAGAGAAAAAAAACAAGTTTATTGCAATTTAGTTCCCTATTTTTTCCCCAACTCTGCTGTACTGGTTGTATATTCCTCATCTTGATTATTGCATACCTAAAAAGAGGGGCTTAAGGTGTGACTTGCAAGGAGAACTTAAGGGTTTTTTGGAGGAGCTTAGATGAACATTTAGATTGCTGAGAACTGCTGCACATCAGCTGAGCCTTGACAAGGGGGACAGTGGATGTGACTGCAGATGCCAGGCAAAGAGCATTTCCTTGAGTCCCTCTGAAGGGCTTTTCAGGACAGCCTTTAACTCATGAGGACTAATGAGCTAGACCCAAACAACTTTTCTCAAGATAAAGATTTGAGATGGGTACATCCCTCCAGGATCTTCAGTTTGGAATTGTCATATTCTGATGAAAACCCCATTTGTCAAGAGGGAGTTCCTAACATTTCTTCCCTGAATGGCTTGAATTCCCTTCATAAAAGCAAAAAAATTAGATTACTTAATATTTATAGTAAGGAAAGTTGCAGTCGTGCTTCCAGACCCTTTTTTGGGTGCTCACAGATGCAACTTTCAGCCAACATGTTTTCATCACCATCTGCTGCAGACAACCTGCAGAGGACACTGATGTGCTGAGAGCCCAGGCTGGGATATAAGGAGGGGTTCTCTGCCTGAAAGTCTTTCTTGAGCCTGCAAAACTTGCTGCTTAAAACACATTTAGAGTTGTGGTTGGATACTTGGAAAAGGTTCTTTCCCCAGAGAGTGGTGGGGCACTGAACAGGCTTCCCAGGCAATGTTCACAGCACCAGCCTGCCAGAGCTCCAGGAGTGTTTGGACAACACTCTCAGGCACAGGGTGGGATTGTTGGGATTGTTCTGTGCAGGGCCAGGAGCTCAGCTTGATCCCTGGGGGTCCAATTCAGGGTATTCCATGATTCTATGTCAGTCCCATGGTGGCAAAAAAAAGGCAGAGCAACTCCTCCCTGCTATGAAGGTCATAGTTTGGGAAGCAGTGCTGGACAGCGGTCCATGCTCCCCCTCGGGAGAGGACGGAGTTTGGCTGTCCTGAAGCACGGAGGAAAGGATGGCTAAATGGCCCCGTGGCTTTCAATGAGCTCCATGTGCCAAAGGACATTCTTGCCTCTTTGCTAATCACAATGGTCATTCCAAAAGGGAATACTGGAAGGCTGGATGCATAGATGATCCCGGAATACTGCATGCCTCCACCTTTGGTACTTTCCTTGCCTTTAGGTTGTGGTTCAAAGAGTAGTAACCGGTAGGAGTGCAGGGCTGGGGGATCTCAGGAGGTTTCCAGCACAGCTTTCTGCAAAGGTGAGTCCTTCTGGATCCTGAGGTGGAGGGTGTGAGCCACCAGCCCTTCCTCCCACACTGGCCATGGAGAGCAAGTGGTGCTGGATGATGGCCTGATGCTTTTTTATAGCAACTTTTTCTTCACAAAATGTCCAGTTGTTGCTGTCCCTTACTTCAGCCTTCTCCCTAAACCCAACCCATGTAATTCTTACTGCCTTTCCCTGTCAGTTTGCATAGTCCTTCCAGCACCTCCACCATCCAACTTTTTTTTGGACTCTCTTTTTTCCCTTGCTTCTCCTGGTGGGATCTTGAGACTTACATAAATATTCCTGGGGACTCCAACAGACCATTTTCTGCTGAGTTACATGGCTGGAAACCCAGAGCAATCCCGCTCACTGGAAACACTGAAGTCAGTGGAGCTACTGCAGCGTTCACCAGTGGGAGTTGAGCAATGTCCTGAGCAGCTTCCCGGTGTGTTTCCCTCCCTTTCTGTTCCCGTTCTCTTCCAAGGGGAGAGCGAGAAAGGGAAGATGAATGGATGTGTGAACCATGCAAACACATCGACTCCCTCTAGTGGCTTTGACTCCATATGGAAGTTGATGGCTCGCTCCCTCATCTCCAGCCTCAGAGGAGGGTGGCTGGAGCAGCCTGGGGACTGGGCTCAGGCAGGAAGAGGGCAGGACACTGCTGCAAGACCTGTCATATCATGAGACCTTTTTTCCTGAAGAATGAGTTTATTTGGAGAAGAAACAGCTCATGTGCATTGGGAGGGGAGAGCAATGGAGGCAAGAGCTCCTTGTGAGAGCGGAGAGCCCAGGACACACTCGGGATCAAGCACACAACGGCCTCTTGCTTGCAGTGCCTCTTGTAGACGCTGCTTTGTCCAAAACAAGCTTTTATTCAGAGTTTTCAAAGCCCTGTTACCAGAGATGTTTTGATTTGCCTGTTTTTTCTGCCCTATGTAGCTGATTTTTTGGGGGGCTCTCCTATCTTAACTCCATGAAACCATATGTATGTGTGACTGCTTCTTCCTTTCATACTGAATGAAGTCTTGTGGTTACTTCTGCAGCTTCACTAAGCTCAGAATCATTCCCAAAATCCTCTTCTCTGAATGCATGAGCGCAAGAGTTAGTTTTACTTTTTCAGTAAAAGGCCTTTTTAAATTCCGTATTTTTTTTCTAAACAATATCACAGGTCCCTAAGGGATATTTTTTTTGTCTCCCAGAAACAAAAGAAGAGAATTGTCTTCAAATTGTAGCTACAGAGGACAATGTCAAAGACATGCTCATTAGCTAACTAGGTCCTCAGTGCAATGATCCCAAATGTCCCTGTGGATTTCCTTGGTTTCCTGCAATCCCCAGTCCTATTACAGGCATTTAGGCAGCTGTGAAGTCTTTGCATGTTTAAAGTGCAGCCAGTGTGAACAGCCTTTCCCTACTTTAAGAACATGTTTTTAAGAATACAGGAATATTAGATACGAAGAAGAAAGTTTTTATAATGAGGGTGGTGAGGAACTGGCACAGGTGGCCCAGAGAGGTGACAGATGCTCCAAGTCTGGAAGTGTTCAAGGTCTGAGCAACCAGATCTAGCTGAAGATGTCCCTGCTTATTGCAGAGGGATGGACTAGATGGCCTTTAAGTGTCCCTTCCAACCCAAATTATTCTGTGAGTCTATGAATATAACTTTTTCAGCACTCCTTGAAGATGTGGCTTCTTCTGTCCACCAGTGGAGCTACAGCTTTGCTCAAACTCTTCCTATCTCAACATGGCCTCTGTCTCTTACAGCCACTGCTGCCCGCCTGGAAAGCTCTTGCAAAGGTTTCTGTGCCTGCATGGAGCTTTCATCATGTCACACCACAGTGCGTTTCCAGATGGTTCCCAAAATTCCCAAACTCATTCAGCCCTTTTTTGTCCTCTCTCCTGTTCCCACGCCACTTGCCACTTCCCATTCCGTATCAAGGAGCTTTGCATGGGTTGCTGATGTTTCCTTCATTGCGCACGTGCCGGATTTTGTGCTCTGTCCCGTGCTTGCACAAAGCAACCAAAGCACAGAGGTGCATCCTGGACCTCCTGAAAAACCCCCTTTAAAATCTCTTTTGCGACAGCACTAGGAAAAAATGCACAGAAGTGGGGTCCTGGCTTGTCACATTGAATGTTCCTATGCCCTATGACAGTGGAGCTATGAATAGAAGAAGTGTTGACAATAATGATTAGGATGGGCTAATTTTTATTATTTTTCCATGGAAACTGGAGTGTTTCTGTCAGTGTGATGTCTTGTGCAGCCAGAGGAGATGGAGAGGCCCAGCCTCTGCAGGGTGACTCAGACCCTCTGGATGAAGCAGAGGGGGCCTGGACTGCACAGCTGAGCTCAGGTGAGATTGATCCCTTGGGATTTGCAGCTGCCCACACCCCAGAGCTTCTAACGGAATGGAAAACGCTCCAGGCTTTTGGAAGAGGCAACCTTTAAATCCTTGATGGGAGTTTTGGTTTTCCTTTTGTAAATGAAGTTAGTGATCCCAGTTCCTGACCAGTCTTTGTTTGCTGACAATGTAAACTCCTGGGGCAAGGATACTTTTTCCCCCCCGGATTGCAGCAGAGTTTGGCTGCTTGCTCATCCTCTCCTGCCCGGGCCTCTGGCTGCTGCAAGGGCACGAAGGGATCATCACTGTCAGTTTACAAACACAGGCATCTCCTATTTTTTTTTGTGGTTTCCTGC
Organism: Corvus kubaryi; assembly: GCF_017639235.1. Lineage (NCBI taxonomy): Eukaryota > Metazoa > Chordata > Aves > Passeriformes > Corvidae > Corvus > Corvus kubaryi. The sequence goes on from NW_024582054.1 coordinate 33,599,882, forward strand.
TGAATCTCCAGACTAGGACACTGAAAAACATGCAATTAGTAAATCTTCAAATCCTCAGCTGAAACAATTACAACCCCGTGGCTGTGCAGCAACGAGATGCTGCTGGATAACGTAATCACAGCTTTACATGGCTGCTGCTGATCTCTGGGTTTTGTAATGATTTCATTTCCCCTCTCCCACCTCCTTTATACTTGCTATTATGTAAAACCCCAAGAACTAATTACAAGTGGGTGGATCAAAGATGATATATTTGAATTTTCCTTCCAGCCTCACCCACTGACGGTGAGGAATCCAGGACAACCCATTAAACTGTAGGTACTTGCTGACAGAAAGGGAACCATCTGCTGAACAACTTCTGTTAATTATTTTGGAACACACTAACAAGAAGAAAGCACAGGCCTGTAATGACCTTTCCCTTGGTGGCAGAATCCACTGCAAAGTAGACAGCTGTGGCTTGAAGCCAAAAGTTAATGGTTAGTATTGGCACAAAAGACTCCGGCACACTAGTATTTATTAATTTCCCTGTAGTGGAGAAAGTATTCCAAGCATTCTGAGTATAAAACTTCCTAGCACCTGCACAAAACTGAGCTCCAAAATATTCATTTAGAGCATTTTTCAAGAGTCCCTCAGAAAATGTGGACTTCACATGTTTACTTCCTTGTGGTGTTCTTTTTGTTTTGTCACATCTGATTTGGTCAAACAACCTTTTGTTTTGTTTAGCAATGAGCAATATTTACACAGGGCTTTTTTGGCACGTAAGAATCACAATTATTTCATGTCCCTGAGGCAAAGAGGTCGATGGAAACTTATGCCCCTTGTAGACACGTGGACTGGTAACTCATAAGTTTTATTTTTATCTATTTTGTCTGTTTTAGTGCAACTGAATAAACTGGTTCTTTCTTTGCCCTTTCTGGTAGATGCCTGCTGGGCTTAATCCAGAGATCACAGAGATTTCTGTGGAGCTGAGCAGACTTTGGATCACCCCTCAGAGTATCTGGATATCTTGAGGATGAATTACCCATCTGCCTTAATACTTAAATGGTGTGAAACTTCACCCTGCTTCTTAATAGGTTTTGCAAGAGAGCTGTGCCACTGTTTTGAGGGAAGAGAACAGAAGAAGGAAATCCCACTGAATCCTGCAGGGTATTTCAGCTACAACTCTATCCCTCAATGCTAAAATATTGAACCTTTGAACTGTATTTTAAATTAAACAAGGGATTGCCCACTGCACAGAGGGCCTGCTCTACTCTGCTTCATTTCTGTGGGGTTTTTTGACTGTGGAAACTGTGGTATTTCAGTGCAGCGGGGCCATTTCAATACAATCTCCTCACAAGTCTAACCAGGAGCTCTAACCAGGAATGCTCTTTCTAGGTCTGTGTTTGCAGCCTTATTGCTCTAAGTGCAGCAGGTAAAGTAAAGACACAACATAAGTGGTAAATTAAAAGCCATTTGTGTCTAAGTCATCCCATCTGTGTCTTTTGGATAGAAGTCAACCATCTTTGAAACCACATGCATCAAGCAATTGGCTAAACGTCCTCGTAGACAGGATGTCTCCTATTTGCATTTGAAGTGCTGTGCTTTCTGTTTAAAATACAAATGCAACTCACTTATACCATTTTCTTGACCTGTTTACAAATAGTGGCTGTTGCATAATCGAAAATAGGTGTTAAAATGCTGAGGCTGTCAAGGGGCTTTAAAGCATCTTTGTGTGAAGTACATGAGATTTATTGAAAACACCTGAGGTAGTGAATGCCCCGGGCTCTCCCCTGCCTCCAGCCCAGCCCACCACCAGCACTGCCACCCACCACCACCTTTGAAGTCCCTTCATTGGTCGTAGAGGCTCTGCAAGTTCGTGTACACACCTATCATTCAAAGGGCAATATATTATCCACATGACAGATGTAATCAGTCCCTTGGTCTCTTAGAAGTGCAGCTGTTGGTGAATTCTTTTTTGCGAATGTAATATTTGAGAAGACTTAAGTTAAAAACTGACACTTCCATTGAAATCTCATCTCCTTTGGAAAGAAGGTTTCCCGTTTTCTGGCTCTCCTCCGCGTGTGACAGCCAGGGATGTGTCAAACAGCATTCAACTGACAGTTTCCAACAGAGATGCCATTAGCGAAGATGGCATGAAAATAACACTCCCTTAGAAACACTTTTAATGTCAGCTGTTTGTTTCCAGAGCTGTGGCAAGGCCAAGTGAAGAGGAAAAACCTAGTTTAGGAGGAAGGCATCTATTGCAAGGAAAGGAAATAAAAAGAGATGCTGCAGTTTGGGAACAGGTAGATGCAGAGGAACCAGAGGGAGCAGGACCAAATGAGGAGAGGGAGAGATGCAGGGACCTGTGGTGGTGTCTGTGATGCTGGATCATTTCACCCTCCGTCTACGCACCAAGCAAGGTGACTCCAGCCCAAAGCCTCACTAGAGAAGGACATTAAAGGCATGGAGAGGTGTGGGGGGAACCATCTGAAAAAAATTGTTAGCAGCAGTTCCCCAGAGAAGCTGTGGCTTACCCATCTCTGGAAGTGTCCAAGGCCAGGCTGGACTGCGCTTGGAGCAACCTGGGATAGTAGAAGGTGTCCCTGCCCATGGCAGGGGGTAGAACAAGATGGGCTTTAAGGCTCCTTCCAATTCTAACAATTCTGTGCTTCTCTGATGCTCTGAGGGCTGGAAGGAAAGCACTTCCTTGCTTTCCAAACAGGGAAAGGCACCCATCCTCAGCTGGGCCAACTGCCCAAAGTCTTGGCTCAGTTGGGAAGCAAACCCCAGGCTGCCCAAAGGCTTGTCCAGTGCCTGAACCGCAGGCTCGTCCTTTCCTTTTATTGGTAAAAATAAAAATATGACCTTCTTTTGGCAGCCTTACAGAGCAGATGCTGCTTTTTAGATGACAGCATAGAAATGCAGAAAAACTTTGGGGATTTGCAGAAATTCTTTCCAACGACAGATTGTCTGGCCTACCAGTGTCATAATGTCAGGCCTGAAACATGCCATAAAGCTTTCTTTCAGAAGAACAAACATAACCCCCTAGATCAGCTCTGTGACAAGCAAGTAAAACAAAGCAGGGTATTTGTGGCTGGAAACCCACCAGGCTCTTAATGTGACGTCTTGAATACTAATAGTTATTAGAGATGCAATGAATAAACGTCAGGAATATCACCAGCAATCTGTATTTAAGAGAGGGACTCCAGAGGAAAAGTTTGTGAACAAAAAAAACCACTTCTGAATGTGAGTTACAGTAAGGAGGAAGCGCTCACGTGGCTCCTGAAGAGCCTGGATGTGTTTTTCACACTCTGGTGGACTCAAGGATGGAGACAGAGGACTCCGGGCTGCTACAAGCTACCAGATTGTCAAATCCCCTGATACAGAAGATAAAATCCAAGCTCTTTATGGAGCTTCTTTGCTCAATAAACACACAGGTGGAAAATAAGTAAAAAGGGAATAAAAAGGATATGGCATGCTGCATGTTGATCCACCTTAGCATCTTTGGAAGGCCACGGGTTGCCTATAAACAGGTTTTTTGTGGGTGGGTGAACGTGTCAGTCATGCATGCAAGGCAGCCCCAGGTGCCCAAGGCTCTTGAGAGATCCTACTGCATTCTCCCTCCCACCCAATTACTGGGTAACTGGGGGAGGTGAACCAGGGCTGTGTGACTTACGGGGTTATGGTCAGAAGGCCTTTGGGGCAGGAAAGCTTCTGCCTTTAACTTTGGGCATTTCAATTATAACCTCAATAACTTTTCCACTTCCAACTGATTCCTTCATGCTCCAGCACCAAGTGTGACATGTCAGTGCACAGGTTCTGCCCAGAGATAATTTTGTGCTGAAAGAAATCCCAAAACTTCAATATATGCAGCCAGAGACCTGGTGTTGGTAAGACTAAACTGCAAAATGCAGAAGATAGACTTCGTGATGCCAAGGGAAATTCTGGTTTGGCTGACAAGTTTCTCCTCTTCTTTGCATAAGAATATTAACAGAATTGGCAGAGTAAAAAGTACCAAAAAAAACCCCAAAAAACCTAAACAAAACAAACAAACAAAAAAAAAACCAAACAAAAAACAACCCCTCAACCCTATATTTTGTTTGTGTAGGAACTGGAAGAGGAGAGAAATGGGACACTGGGTTTTCCCATCTGTGGGTGTCAGTGCTGCAAAGGAGAAGCCAAGAGGCTTGATCCCAAATAGCCACAAGTGTGTGGCCATCATTGTATCCTACTGAGCAGCACATTTTACATTACACTCCATGCACTAATGTTTGAATTTTTGAATTGAAATTACTCAGATGCCTTGGATTCTCCTTTGGTTGGTGCCTGGCCCTATACCCATGGCAAGGAATAGTCTGACCTCTTTTATCCACACCTAAGGAAGGAGCAGAGACCTTGTGGCAGCAGAGCCAAAGCTCGTGTGGCTCGTGCAGAGTTGTTCCCCTTTAAACTGGCTGCTCAGCTAAGCCATTTGTGTGATTTCAGCAGATCAGATATGTCAGCCTGTTTCCTTTTTCTCATTCCCTTCTCCAGCGTCACCAATGATATGACTTAAGAGTTGGGAGGTAGCACTGAGGCTCTTTGGGTGGTGTATGTAAAATGAGACACTGTTTAGTTTCAAGGCTGGGAATTCAAGAGCTTGGTTGCAAAGGCTGGGTAGAAAAGTGGGGTTTTTTATAGGTTTTGGGGGTGCCACCTTTTAATTTAATGGAGAAACCCCTTGTCCCTGCCATGGACCTCAGCATCTGCTTGGCTGCCTCCTACTCTGCCATGTCCTCACCTTTTTCCCTTCTTTCTAAGGCAAAACAATCCCTTGGAGATTTTTTTTAGGGTTTTTTTTTGTTTTGTTTTGTTTTGGTGGGGGTTTTTTTTGGGTGGGGGGGGTGGGGGAATACAAGGTTTCCACACTAAAGCACAGGTTTAACTTCAGTGATTGAGTTTGACAGGAATGTAACGATGCCCTAAATATACAAAACCACCCAGCTCGTAAGAGAGGATGAGCCAACCCAGGCCAGCCTTGTTTTGAGCCTGAGCTGGGTTCCCACCTTTCAAACCCACTCTCACTCAGGAGCAGAAATGTCCTGTTGGGAAAGCTGTGATCAGTGTGGTGCTGATTAGACCTAAGATGGCACAAGACTGAGGTCCTAATGGCTTCCATGGGTGTTTGCATCTAACCTGTGCCCTGCAAGTTGCAGGCATGGCTGGAGAGTTTCTGGTATGAGGAGATGGGAGACCCAGGCCAGTGACACAGGCTCAGTGCTGGGGGGGGGGGTGTGTTCCTGAAGGGTGTTCCAGCCTGTTTCCTACTTGCTGCAATTAAATTTCCCCTCTTTTACTCACCTTACACTTCCCAAAACCCTTCCACCTTGCTGTGGATGCTGTGACTCTCCAGCCAGCCAGGCAGGGGTAGAGCAGAGCTTTTAGTAATGAAATTCAGAAAGTCATGTCCCCCTTATCTGATGGGCCCGAGGAGCCCCAGCGGGCGCTTTGTTCTCAGCTGTGTGTGTGGGGAGCCAGCGGATCCTCCTGGTTCCGGGATGGGATCTAAGTGGACCGGTACCCAGAGAGACTCTCAGATCTGTCTGCCTGCCTGTGAGTCCTAAAAAACACACTGGCTGCAGCATGCATACCCCAGTGTGAAGTCAGCTAGGAACAAGCCAGAGAACCTGCCTCTGACCCTGAGGACATTGCTTGAAAAATATTTTCCAGAACTCGGTGCCTGGGGACCTGCAGCTAACAAACATTCTGGAAGTGTAATCACAGCCTTTGGCTCTGCTGCCGAACCACCTACGGGAGGTGAGTTTAAAGAGAGCGGCTTTAAAGCTGTCAACATAAGAAGGAGGGAAGCCAAATTGCTTTCGTGCTTGCGCTCTCATGCCAGCTGGTTTGTCATGGGATTGGTATGTAGCAAAGATAGAGTTGTCTGCAGAAAAGCTGTATTATTCTTTTTTTGGATGAGTCCGCTGGAGATCAGTCAGGACCCACAGTAATTTCCTGAGGGGACAAATCCAGGCCTGAGATAGGCCACTGGCTCCTCGGAGGTTGCATGGAGCTCTGCATTGGGTCAGAAAGTCACCCTTTGAGGAGAAGAGCTGGAGAAGCCTTCCAGGAGTGAGAGCTGATAAGACAGCAGCTCCCCAGCTGTGCTGTGGCCGCACAGAGCCGCGGATGTCATCGGAGGAATGAGAATTAATAACCCTGGGCCAGACTCTGACCTCTGCTATTCAGGCATAGATCCCTGGCAGCTTGTGGGACTCGTCTCAGCCCTCCCACAGCCCAGGTCCCCTTGTCTCCCACAGACTCTAAATGGAGTTGGGGACATCTGGTCCCTCTCCAAGGCAGATCCATGTGGAGAAGGACACAGCATTGGAGAGCAAGCTGAAAGCCAAGGGTACGCTCCTGTGCAGAGCATGGTCCCACTCTTCCTCCTGGCACCTGAAATAGAGAGGTGTGGTAAGGACCACCCAGCCAGGGGTATAATGTTGTGTGCCAGTCCAAGTGGGACCACTCAGATTGGGTGAGAATGTGGCATAATGGGTCAGAATTCATGAGCAGGGATACGTTGGCTTGAGAGAAGAGAAATGCCTGGCCCCAGGCAAAGCGTGTGGTGTATTCCCACAAGGATCCAGGTGAAACTGAGGTCAATCACATTAACAGGAGCTTTTCCAGACGAAGAATTTGCCAGGTGTCCTGGCTGCAGGGTGGAAGGTGTTGGTCAGCATGGAACGTCCTGGAAATGTTCCGCTGGTGTCAGCTCTGTCTGTGGGCTCTTGGGACATGCTGAGCCTGTGTGACAAGGATGGGGACAGGGTGGCCCTGTGCAATGGTGCAGGGCAGGAATATGTTGCCAAACCATCCTGGGAAGATGGGCAGACAAAGTCTTCCACCTGCAAACCAATTCCCAGTGCTCTTTCAGGATTTTTCTCTGAGATGTAGACACAGATGCCCAAGGTGGCACCCTCAGCATTTCCCTCAACAGCTCCTTAAGTTCCTTAGCTCAATTAAACACACTAATGTAATAATGGGAACAGATAAATGGGCTATAGAGAAGCAAAGGACTAAATTTATGCAGCATAAATCAGGGCTTAAGTGTTCCCAGCCTGTGCCCAATGTTTGTGGTCTGTGTGGGGCTGGGGTCTGTGGGGCTGGGGTCTTTCCTTGGCTTACCCGCTGCAACCTCCTTGGGCACCTTGAGGTGAGAAATCTCACGACTAGCCAAGCTGGGCTGGACAGTCCTGACAAATTATCTTCTTCTAAAGCCCCAGCTGGGCTGCAACCCTGCAGCAGGTATGAAGCCAGAGGGCTTTCCTCACCCTCTTCTCAAAGGTGCCTTCCCAGGGATGTGAGGTCGGCACCCGTCACTTCCCTGTGCCCGGTGCTGCGAGGAGCTGTGCAAGAGCTGCAGCCCCACGGCTCCTCCCCACATGTGGCTGATCCCTGGTGATGCTCAGACCACACCCTGCGTCCCCAGCCTTCGAGGAGCTGTTCCCACCCTCCAGCTGGCTGGGGAGAGTCTCCAGCTGCCTCCATGAGTCAGGAGCGCTGGCTCAGCCCATCCTCACCTTTCCAAAAACATTGGCAGCCCCTCCTGGGCCTCCAGGGACATGGCTGCAGGAACGTGTTCTCAAATAAGGTCTGCAGTGTGGAAAAGGTGTGGGGAAAAGGAGGGCAGGTGGAAAGCTCAGTCCTGGCTGCCACAGGGCTTGGTTCTCCAGGGAGAGAGATGGAGCCCATGGATTTTGGGGATCATGGATTTTTCAGTCACCTTTCTTCCTCCACTGATGTCTTGTTGATTAAATCACAGACAACCAGCCCAGCTCTGTGATTCCTGGGTTTATTGGGGTGGGTGGATTGAATGGTGCTTGCCTTACTTAGTGCAGGTGATCCGGAGGTAACTGGCGCTTGCGAGCGGCTGGAGATGCTGAGATGAAAAACACGTGTGGAGCTGGAGGGCTGGGAAGGGACTTGTTAAGTCCGTGTGTTGTATTTCCCTCAGCCCCGAGCTGGAGGCACTTACAGGACCCAGCAGACTCCACAGTGAACAGTTCACCTGTGGACCTCCTCTGGGTTTCCCCTGGAGCACTTTGCAGCCTTGCAGAGCCTTCAGCATGGAGTGGACAGTGCCAGGCTGATGGTCAGCACTGAGGATGAGCATGGTGGTGTTCTCCAGAGCTGAAGCAGGGGCATTTCCATCCCAGCTCAGACAGAAGGATTGGTAGGAAGAAGAGGTTTTTTATTTAGTCTTTATGGGAGGAACTGATACTGCTCCTCCAAGATCTCTGGGTATTTCCAGGATGCTGCAGGGCTTTAGGACATGAGTAGTGCTCTCCTTGTTTTTTTTGGGGGGACACATTGCAGCCAGTAGGATCCTGAGGTTTCCTGGAGTCCTGGTGAGTGCTCTGAGGCCAGGACTCCAGGGAGGTACAGGCCAAACTTCTGTCTGCCCGAGCTGGCTGGTACAGGTGGTCCCTTCCCATTCCCAGTTCCTGGGATATTATATCATCTGATGTGTTTATCCATCTGTTTGCAATCTTGGGGAGGTTGGTGTGGTTTTAATTAATGAGCAATTGTTTTTGTGGTTGTTGTGCAGAGCCCCGAGCGATTCAACAGGGGTGGGGGATGCTTATAAATAAAACAATTATTATTACCCAACTTCATTAACATGCAACGCTGCTGTTCCCTCCTCCTGCCCTGCCCCCTCGCTGCTGTGTCTGGTCAGGTGGGTCTGGAAGGGAGAGTGGTTACAAGAGCCCAAATGCCCTGAGCAGTTGCAGTGTGGACTCTCTGATGAGTCTTTCCCTCACCCAGGCTAGAAAAAAGACCTCTCTCCTCCAACCATTTCCACAAAGCTTCCAGAAGACAAAATATTTTTGAAAGTTTTACTCATCTGCCAAATTGAGCTGAAATCATCAGTGGGTTAGAAACTATTTTCAATAGATTGATGATGTGTGTATACACCTGTGCACAGTAGCTATATAAATTCTGTGTTTGGGGGGAATGAGGCCCAGAAATGGGCATAGGTGCCTCAAATCACATTTAGGCAGAATTTTGTACCCAAGTTTCAAAAATCCCTTGTAGAGGGGCTCTTGGATGCTCCCAAGGTGCTGCATGCCTTTGTGCCCATCAGGTGTTGCAGCTGGTCCGTTCCCCATGACCTGCTTCACCTCAATAAGGGTTATTCCAGGGTCTGCTTTTTTTACTGCCTGCCTTCTTACAGCTCCTCAGGGTCCCTGGAGCCTTGTGATCTGCCTTCTCCAGAAGATTTTATAATTGCTGCTTTGTTTTTCCCCAATAACCAGAGCAATGCAATGCAGCTCAGCGTGCTCAGCCCTGCACCTGCTGTGGGGATGGAACCTGCGCCCAGCCCCCCCGCTTTTCACTGTGTTTTGGGTTTAATCAGGAGATATTACACTGGACTTGGGGTGGGATGACTGTGGGAGTGAGTGATGTGGAGCAGTACAGTGCCAGAGGCATCGCTCTCCTTGTCACCTCATGGCCACAGCCTCCTCTACCCTGAGACACACAAGATGCAGCCGACTGGCAGCTCTCCAGGGTCCAGGTGGCTGCTGGCCCTCAGGTTCTGCGTCTTTGGGGATGGATGTGGTCAGCAATGACTCGTCCCAAGGACTGGAGGGAGCAGGAACAGGGCCCAGCAACTTTCCTCAATCCATGCTGATTTGCCTGGATCTCCATCCCTGAGCCAGGCCACACCAACTCACAGGGATTTGGGGAGAAGCAAACCTTGTGGTCTCTGCACAGACAGACCCAGACATGCTCCACAGCCCCAGCACAGTGCAGAGTAGGAATTCCCCATCAGACAGCTCTGTTTGACCCTCCACATTTGTGTCTCCTCACTCGGGGAGGGTGGCAGGTGCCACCACATCCTGGTGTCAGCTGGAAAGGCAAATCTGGCTGTGAATTGATCCCTATCCAGCTGTAAGGAGGTGTCCTGGGAACTGTACGAATCCTGTGGCATCAGCTGGAGCTGGAGGAGCTCTGCAGAAAAACCTGAGCTGTCCGAATGCTGGGACAGCAAACTTTGGGATGTCACTTGTGGGGGGCACCACAGATGGTCAGAAAACAGAAAACCTTTGCTCCTTTTCTTCCTTAGAGATCCTGCACCCCAGTGCCTCGCACAGTGGGATATGCACCCTTTTCCAGCCCCTCTTTTACCAGGAGGGTATTCCGAAGCCAGAGTCTCCTGGAGCCCAGCGGGACATGGGTGACATCAGCTGTCCCCTGGCTCTGAGCAGGTGGGAGCTGCAACAACAAGGGCAGGTGCTGGTCCTGCTTTAAGGAGCTGATGATCTGCTGTGACCAGTGACCAGTGGAGGCGGCCAAATGCAGAAGGGGGACATGGCTGGAGGGCCAGGCTGCCAAACCCTGCTCCGGAGCACGTGCCGGTCCAGGCAGAGCACTATGGATTATTTCCCTGTGTGCACTCACCGTGCCAAATATAACTGAGTAGCAGGAGGTTGCTCTGTTTCTAATTGGGTGATGAAAGCCTGTTTAGGAGGCCAAGACCCAATGGTCAGAAGCAGGAGAGGCAGGAATGGAAATGGGACTGATTCCTGGTGCAGCAAGGATGGAGCAGCCAGCACCAGCTCCCTGCACTGTGTGGATCTCAGTCCTCCTCGTGGCACAGGGACCTTGGAGCTGCACGTGGGGGGATGGGGTTATCTCCTGGGAAGGCCTTTATATCAAAAAGGGGTGGGTGATACATTTTGAGCATCGAGATGTCTTGGCTGCACATTGTATTATATTTATATTAGGCTTTCTATTAAAAGAAAAAAGGAAGAAGAAGAGCTGATTGGAATGACAACTTTTATCAAACAATAATTCCCAGTCCCCAGAAGACTTCGGTGTAGACAAAGACTCAATTCCAGCTTGGTTTCTGTAACAGATGCTTTGGTGACTGCCCCCCGCACATCCTGCCTGAGGGGAGAAGGCAGCAGGGACCCTGCACACCAAAGATGAGCAAGAGAAACCTCAGGCTGGCAGATGAGAAGGAACAATCTGGAGGCCTGGAGCACGTGGTGAGCACAGGGCTGAGCGCAGATATTCCCTGCAGACTCAGTGGCTTTGAAGCCGTTCCCATGGCACCGCTCCCACCAGCCCCCCATGCTGTTTGCAGCACCTCTGTGGGTACCCCATCTCTGTGGGGTGGGAATGAGGGACTCCTGAAGGCAAGAGCTTCTCAAAGGAACAACATAACGCCCTTAGTCGCCCTGTCATGGGGGTCTCAACAGCTCTGTGCTTCAGCAAAGTCTCAGCCGCATCCAAGGATCTGCTAATTACACACTTGGCCCATGAGCTGTGTTTGCAGAGGAGGAGAGAAGAAGGGATTCGTGTACATGGGAGATACAAGGCAGTGAAGTGATGGAATAATTCACTGACTATTGGGACATTTATGAGTCACCTTCCTCTGCCCCTCCCCTCCGAGGTAGATGTCATAAGGGAGACTAACCCCGCAGTAATCTCCATATAACATATGTGATATGTTTACTTATTTCTTTCCTCTGTCTTCCCTGCTCTGCAATGTAAATAGTCATTTGTTCCTCTTCCAGCTGCTGGTACATGGTCTCACCAGTAGGAAATATATTATCATCCAATAAAACCAAACTCTTGGTGGCAATGACGATGATTTATTGATTTTGGCTCCGTTGCCCTCCCAGATGGAAATAGAAGCTGGCAGTTAGCTCATGTCTTACAACCCAGCCTAGACCATTCCCTTCAGCTTGCTGAATGCTGCACTTTGGAGACGGGATCTGCTCCTCTAGAGAAAGTTTCCAGGGTTGTGGCTGGATGCGTTTAAGGCTTCAATCAACGTCGATTAAATGTGAATGCATCATGGGGACCCCCACTTCCTAATGGCGAGCCACCCCTGGGACAGAGACGTCCAGGGCACCTCTCCAGCCCTGCCGGGATGTGTCCGCCCCAGTAAACACATGCACTGGGAAGCTCCTGAGCCAACCCAAATAAACACTGAGGAACAGCCTGCAAAGTCCTGACCCATGGAAACTTCCTGGGTCCAAGGGTCTCTGCAGCTGGAGAGGACGTCCTCGCTCGCAGCTGCGGCGCCTGCTCCTTCCCAGAGGCAGCCCTTCCCTTTCCCTGCCCACCCTGACCCCATGTGAAGCCGCGGGGCTCTGGGAAGTGGCCTGGGAGACCCGGTGTGCCTCCTTCCCAGGGTCTAGTGCTGGGCTGCTCCACTTGCTGGCTGGAGTTCAGCAGGCAGAGCCTTCCCTGGAGCAGGGTTTCCAGCCGAGCCCACACACTTGCGCTGTGAGAAGAGCTGAGACCTCTGTGGTTGGTTCGTGTTTCAGAAGCCACTTGTGTGTGGAAGCCTCTTGGCTGGGCACTACTGGCTTTGCAAAAAAACCTTTTTTTTCTTTTTAATTTTTTCCTTCGTTGATCCTCTAACCAGGCCAAGAGGAGCCCTGCGAGCCACCAGCCTGCTCAGGACTGAGCAGATCCTGACACCTTTTGTGCAGGGTGAGGATTAACAGAGTTAACAACTGAACCACCTTGGCTTGCCACATCAACTGGTTTGGAGATCTGGTTTGAGCCCCCATAAAAAGCCTCTGGCTTGTAAAAGAAAAGCCACAGGCAGTCCCTGAAGCTCAAACATTTCTCTGCTCCTCAGGTCCACAGCTTCTTTGGAACTACACCACCAGCCTTGGATAGAGGCAGGGCAGGGCAGCCACTTCTGCTCTGCCATCTTCACCCTGGTAACCCCCAGAGCAGCCTGTCCTTGGTGCCCCACTTTTGGCTGCATCACCCACCGTGGCCATGAGCTGGTGGAGAGGGGTTTTCCCGGAGCAGCCAAGGAGCAGTAGCCTGTTTTCCGTGGCAGGAACCTGCTGGCACGGCCGTGCCTGGGGTTAGACCAGATTACAGCCGCCCTTAAAACTCCCGCTTCATCCTCTGACTGCTCCTGGTCAGAATCTTTCATCTGTTTTGGGAAAGTTTGGTTAACTTTCATGTGGTTTCCAAAAAAGAAAATCATCCACCAGAATTTCCTGTTATGCCATCAGCCTCCAGCCCAGCCAAAAGGAGCCGTTTACTGTTGTTTACATAGCTGCAAAAATGTACTAGGACCTTCCCAGCCCAAGGTGCCTGCTTATTCTTAAAGCCTGGCCTCCCGAGGCTCCGAGTGCCATTTGCAGCTGTGTTTTGCTCTGCAGGCTCTCGTTTCTGGGGAGGGAATTTCTCCGAGGCAGGAAATCATGTCTTCACATGCCTCCACTCTGTGCCTCGTGCCAAGGGGCCCTGGTTCTGACGGGGGATGCAGGATGCTCCTGCAGTTGCAGATGTGTACCGGAGCAGGGAAACTGCTCAGAAAGCTCCTGCTGCCAGTGTGAGTGCTGTTAAATTGTGGCATCTCCTGGCTGGGCATGGAGAGAGGGGAATGGCTCGAGGTGCAGCAGCCAGGGCGGGTGGAGAGAGGAAACACAAGGCAGGAGGAGGGAGAGCAGCAGGAAAGTGTGGAGCTTTCCAAGAAATCCTGCTGCTCTTTGGGGAATGATGCTGAGTCCTTGCCAGGCAGGAGCCAGGCTAGGACCCCATGTAAAAGACCTCTGAGATCTGTGGGAAGGTGAGCAAACAGCCTCTATCACAGGGGCTCTCTTGGAAGACATGTGGTCTTCTATATTTTTGTGTTAATTGGCCCCTTTTCCAGGTGCTGGGGTTTGGCATATGGAAAAGTGGTACTTGCAGAGGAAAATAAACCTGTTTTTTGAAGTAGGCCTGGAAGGATCTAGGGAGCACGGGGGAGGCTGTTAGACCCATCTGCTCCCTGCACCTCTGCCATGGGGCACCTCTGGAGTCCTTCAAACACCACGATGAAAAACAACCTCTCAGCAAATGCTGCATTAATTTTGAGCATTATATAAACCATCTGTCCTTGGGGTCTGCTGTGTGGGGAGACAACTTTGGCAAAGCCTGGCTCTTGCTAATCACCCAAAAGGGCACTGTGAGAATGTATCTATGGGGAAAACCCCAGCAGAGAAAATCGGGGGGTCAGTGGAGGAGAGGAACCATTTGAATTTGTAGCTTCTAAGTGCTGTAGGTATCACTTAAGTGCTGAGTGGCCATTAACTCCAATTCCCCAGCTGTCTAATGATATGCAACCATGCATTTAATCAAGGGCTATGGAGATGCTCTGAGGGCTGGAGCCCCTCTGGAGCCAGGCTGGGAGAGCTGGGGGTGTCCACCTGGAGAAGAGAAGGCTCCAGGGAGAGCTCCGAGCCCCTGCCAGGGCCTAAAGGGGCTCCAGGAGAGCTGGAGAGGGACTGGGGACAAGGCATGGAGGGACAGGACACAGGGAATGGCTTCCCACTGCCAGAGAGTAGGGATGGATGGGAGATTGGGAAGGAATTCCTGACTGTGAGGGTGGGGAGGCCCTGGCACAGGGTGCCCAGAGAAGCTGTGGCTGCCCCTGGATCCCTGGAAGTGTCCAAAGCCAGGCTGGATGGGGCTTGGAGCAACCTGGGCTAGTGGAAGGTGTCCCTGTCCATGGCAGGGGTGGAACAAGGTTATCTCTATGTTCCCTTCCAACCCAAACCATTCTCTTGTTTATGTCTCTATTCCTATGATTTGTTTCGGCACTGAGACCTAAGGGATTCACTGCAGTGGGGTTATGCTCCTGTTTGTTGGCAGAGCAAAATTGCTTAACAGAAAGCATCAAAACCTCCATATAGAGATGATATCTGAGTGATACCTGAGTAATTTCAAAGTGTCTGGTCTTTGAATACCTCTGACAGACCTGCCATGAAGATAACCCCATTTCCCACTGAGTTGCTTTCACCTGCAGGGTTTTCACTTCTCAGTAGAAAGAGCTGAATCACTGAGCTTCCCCCAGGGCACCGATCACAACCCATAAAGTGCACCGAGGTTTATGGAAGGAAAAGCCAAGTTATGTTGGTCACACATCCTATCTGAAGTTTATAAAGGGTTAATAAAAATTTAACAGGCAGTTTTGCAAATGGTTACTCACTTTGGTGCCTGATGTGGTCCTTCACAGCCATCATTTGCTCATTAAGATCAATCTGTAACACAGAACAGTCAGACCTGTGCTCTGCTTCTGGACAGAAATAATTTGGTTTCATTTTTCTGATGAGGAAGATATTGTAACAAAAAAAACAGTTCTTTGAAATACACAAATTAAAGGCTTGAAATGGCCAGTTCTGTAAGGAGCAAAGTAAACTTTTAAACATATATTTTGTTTTTATCAGAAAAAAATTTCAGTTTGGCTTATTTCCTCTCTTTTTCCTTTTGAAATAAGGAAAATAAATCCTGCAACCCTTTTCATAGTATTCTCTTTTTTTTTTGCCACACTGACTTTAAAAAGCAATTCAAGAACAAATCCTTAACTAAGACCCTGTGCTTTTATGTTTATATAGCTATTGATTTACAGTATTTTTAAAATTAAACCTTTGTTTTTCCATTAATGGAAATTCACATAAATAACAAATGAAAAAGAAGTCACTTTTGATCTAAGTAAACTTGTAAGATTTTTGCCCAGCTCAGAAGTGATGAGGATTTCAAAATATAGTCTTAGGAACATCTCTCTGCAAGGTAAAATAACTATGCAGAGGAAATGTTATTTTTTCAGAATATTTATCAGTTTTAAAAACCATTCTCCTGCATGTTTTTCAGTGGATTATAGAAAATGTTTCTCTTGCAGGAGCACGGCAAGAAAAGTGGAGACTTGGGGTTGCCTCCTTAATGGAAACCAGCATCACATAATGCTTTCCAATAAAAGGAATGTTCTGCCCGACTGGAGCTCCAGTCCTACAATAATCAGTCAGAATACAATTATCCATCCTGGAATTAGATCAGTAGAGCTGGTGAAAAAAAAGGCACAAAACTTTTTTTTTTTCTTTTTTGTTTCCCTAAATGAAAAGTTATTTTCAAAATTTGTTTAAATGGAAATATGCTTGCCTGAACATCAAACACTGGAAAAGACCTCTCATCGTAGAATTGTAGAATCATGGAATGGTTTGTGTTGGAAGGGATCTTTAGAGACCATCCAGTTCCACTCCCTGCCATGGGCAGGGACACCTTCCACTAGCCCAGGTTGCTCCAAGCCCCATCCATCCTGGCCTTGGACACTTCCAGGGATCCAGGGGCAGCCACAGCTTCTCTGGGCACCCTGTGCCAGGGCCTCACCACCCTCACAGCCAGGAATTCCTTCCCAATATTCCCTATTAACCTCCCCTTTTATTTTAAGACCATTCCCTGTGTCCTGTCCCTCCATGCCTTGTCCCCAGTCCCTCTCCAGCTCTCCTGGAGCCCCTTTAGGCCCTGGAAGGACTCTCAGGTCTCTCTGGAGCCTTCTCTTCTCCAGGCTGAACACTCCCAGCTCTCCCAGCCTGTCTCCAGAGCAGAGTGGCCCCAGCACTCTGATAATTTTTTGATAAAAATGATATTATTTTTTTGCCCCCTTTCTCTAATTTAAATTTGGCAAGATAAACATATACCTATCAACATTTTTTATTCACTTTCTCCATGGGAAAAAAAATCTCTATTTCCTGACTTGGCTGGTGTTAACAACGAAGTTATACCCAACAGTGGATGCCCTGGGAAGGGAAATCCAACAGTTGCAGAAAAAAATCCTGCGCATTTATGTGTTGGTGGAGGGACAGACCCTCATCTTCTGCACAAGGGTGTAGGACCTTCAGTGGGAATGTGGTTGGGATGGTCTTGTGTTCCCTTTCCAGCTGCAAGGCTGCATTTTAGGCATGACATGTTCTGAACATGGTCCATTCAGCCCAGGTTCTGTCTCCAACAGCAAGAAGACACAAAGGCAGATGTGCATATGGTGTTTCTCCCAAATATCCCACTACCTCCACCTTGGAGAATTTCCATAGCCTGATGTGACCCGTTTTCCTAATGATTCCACTGGAGTGCTCCTTCAAGTAATTGTCCAGTCCCTCTGGGATCCCAGGTAAACTTTTCACACTCAGAGCTCCCATTAGCAAAGATTTTCAGTGGTCTCTTCCCCACGGTGGGGGAAATGCCTCCTTTTGTTTATTTGGAGCATGGCTCCTTTGCATGGAGCTGCTCCTTTCCCACATCCTGCACAGAAATCCAGCTTGGGGGGAAGGTTTCCCACATATGAATCATCTGCAATGCTCCCCAGAGCGTTTCTTGATGCCCTCTGCTCATGTTCAGTGACCAATAAATTTCAACAGTGTTCAGCTTGTGAGGGCTGATAAGCTCACACTGAGAAAGAGGACAGTGCCAAAAATATCCAGCTTTTTAAAGGATGTGCCACATAATGCTTTTAACATTTGGAGTCCCCGAGGCCAAGGGGATCATTAGATCATCTACTGTGACCTGTATAATGCAGGCTGGAGAGTTTTGCCTGCTTAGCCCCGTGCTGAACCTAGGAATAACTGGTGTTTAAGTGAATGGGTAACACTGAAGGTATTAAAAGCAACAGCACATGAAACTGTGGCTTCAGTGGCAAGGGAAGGTAATGAATCTATCAACTGGAAGCCACTGCCCTGGGACTGGAGAAGGAAAAACTCATGCCTAAACTCACACAAGTGAGGTAAGGAGGGCAGGATGCTCATGGCCACCACATGCCCATTGTCTGACCTCATTTTTATGGAGGGTCTGAGAGCAGAGTTTGATGCAAGGGGGGAGTGGGAGCATGGGAGAGGGTGAAAATCGCAAGTGGTTTTGTTAAGGACAGATTGTGTTGCTCTAACTCAATATATAATCATAGATATTCATTAAGATAACTGACTTCTCTGGCAAGGGGAACTCATGTTCCAAATCTGGGCCCCAGCAATTTAATATTGGGTTTGAATAAAAAAGGAGTGGGGATTACACTAGAAACGCCTTGTACCTTCAACAGAGCAACAAGTCAAAGAAAAATGTTCTTTCTTTTTGGACACTGACCTGACACCTGAGGAACCTGTTCAAGGAATGAGAAATAAAAGTAACACAACTTTGGGTGATACTGTCAAACCTGAGCAATACCAAAGAGGCAGCCAAAGTAGTCTGGTGGAGTGGCAGACACTTGGCCACATGAATGCAAGGTCAAGTGCAAGCCAGAACCATTCCCTGGGCTGGACAGCAGTGGTTTGGAAGGAAGAAGATGGGACAGAAGGATACACTCCTTCTTTGTGGGCTGACCAGGGACCACCAGCATGAAAATAGCTGATATGTTGGTCACAGACATGTTTAGGCTGAAAATTGGGAGAAATTAGATCCTGAGAGACATAGGAGTCTGGATACCTCACCAAACTCAGGGCACGAAGAGCCCAGAGCTTCTTGTGTCACGCCAGTAGGCACAACCCCGGGATTGGAAATGAAAGCTTGTGGTATGATGAGCTGGGTGTCTGACTGTCTGGAATTTCCAAGTGGGATTAGAAGAACAGCTGATGCCCATGTTTGTCATAGAGCATTTACAGCACATTAAATTAATCACAGGCTTTGGAACTTCCTGGCTGTTGCAGGGGATGAGCATTATTTCCTCACCACAGCTCCTTTCCTGCTCCTTGTGCAATCTCACTCCTGGATTTGTTTTCTTGCCTTTCCCTAAAGCCTAGTGACTGGTCCCAGGCAGAGCTGGTGACCACAACACCAAGATGCTCCTCAGATGGGCCTTGCCCACTGCCTATCATAAAAGCATCAGTAGATCTGTGCTCAAGCACAAATTTTCTTCCCACTTAATCAGTCAGTTATGGTTGGGACTCCTCCCACAGGATGTATCATGGGCCGCTTCCATTTTCCCTGGCACAATTTATACTCCGAGTTTGATGTCTCCTCTTTTCTTCCTGTGCCACACTACAGTTTTTGAGGCTTTTTGAACTCATGTCTGGAGAGCTCAGCTGTGAGGTTTTTCCCCTTCCCCTGGGCTGGAAGAAGTACCACACTGTATCACACTGTTGAGTCAGTAGATAAAAATTGCTCACCTGTCCACAAGGTAAGCCATGACTTGAGCACTTACTTTGGGTGATTTTTTGCTGCACTTGCTGCATTACTTAGAGGAGGAGTTTATTCACCTGTGTTCACTGTAGCAGCTGTGAGCGAAACAAAGCTCTAACAATGTCAAGGTATTGAACACTCTTTTTGATGAAGTGCTGTCAGTGAGAACAGGAGAAGAATAAGCCTGATAAACACACTCTTTCTCCCTCCCAGGAGATACCTTTGATTGATCCGTTGGGTCAATGATTAATTGATCAACCCATTTTGGCAAAGATTCCTTCTCAGGATGTCAAAATAAAGGAAGACAAGTGCTCCTTATCTTTCTCTCCATGGCCATCTCTTTCATCTCCTGTTAACACCTTTTCTGCTGAGGCTGAGGGCTCCAGCTGCCACTCTGGAGCTGTGTTTTCACCCCAGGTCTAACTGGGTTCTTGCACAGACCTTTCAGATAGAGTCAATGTGAGTATAGGGACAGGTGGGTGTCTCGGAGCACCTGCAGAACCACATGGCACAACGTGACCACCACTGGTGAGTGTGGTCACCCTGCAGGGATGTGTCAGCCAGAGCCCACACTCGTGCTTGGCAATGGGAAGTGCTGTGCCCCATCCTACTACACCTTCAGCCTAAAATAAGGCAGGAATGTGATGGGTTTCACCAGCCCTACAAATCAGGCTCAGTCCTTGTGTCGCCCTCCATAGAAGGAATGAGAAGAAAAGCATCGTTTGACATTCAGGGAGCTCTGGGCAGGCACCATTTGTCTGTAGGAGAGCTTGGTCAGGCCTGTTTCACCGCTGGGCACTGGGGACAGCAGCCTTCTCCCACCATCTGTGTATAATAAATGAAGAATTTGGGTCATAAAAATTTCTACCCTGTTTAAGATGCACGGTATTGCTTTGCTCAAGCTAACTGCCCCTGGCAGTTCCAGTTAATACTTCCGTTTGAAATAAAAACCTTAAAAGCCTTTTAAGTTGACATTTAAAGTAATTTGGGAAACAATGTGAAAACATAATCTCTCTTCCAGGGTCTTTTTTGCAAGGTATGGAGTGGAGCAGCTCTGCAAAGCCTTTGCCCATGGCAGACAGGCTCCGCGAAGCCTCGGGAAGGAATGTTTATCCAGGTTGTGCAGTATCATCCCTGGCTCCCAGCCTGGCCTTGCACTGCTGTGATCATTGCCAATGCATCTTTTCTCCAAGGGTTTGTACCAGCTCATGGGAAAGTCCTATTAAAAGAGTGCTGGAGCGGGTAAAGGTGCTTAAGGAAGCCTTGGCTCTCGCCAGGAGCGTGTGGCACATCTCAGCCTTCCTGAGTAGGCCAGAGACATCCATGCCTGGCAAGGGTGAGCAGAGCTGCCTGGCATGGCCTCATGGATCCTGTTCCACCATCTGCACAGGGCCTGACCCCAACATCCCACCCGCCTGCAGGGCAAGGGCCTGGATCTCCTCATTTTCCCAAGGGAACCATGAGTCACCCCTTCCCAGACAAATCCCTCTGCACCTGCACCAACCCTTGGCAAAGGAAGTGGGAAGATGGTTTTGTGCAAAATACCCCAAATGTTTTCACTTTGCAAGGGCTGGTTGGGCCCGTTTTCCTGGCAATTATTTTTAGCCCTTTTTCCACAAACATTTTTTCCCTCAAAAATGCACAGAAGTTTTTGGGTTTGTTCTTTTTTTTTTTTTTTTTATTTTCAATTATCATGTGCTTGGAATCCTGTCTTTAGCAAGTGCATGGCTGAACAGCTGTCTGTGACATGGAGAATTACAAACATCATTTCAGCTCATGATTTTGTTTACATAGTTTGTGGAAAATGGTAGAGTTTCAGAGATGTCTCAGTGATGTTAGAAATTTTTTTCTCAGGAATTTTGTTGTAGAAACAAGGCCTTTCTGGTGAAGGGAAATCTTTAAGTGCACCACACCAGACTCAGGCAACTTTGAACTTCAATAGTACTCAGAGTTTTACTGTAAAACAAATGAATAGAATTTCTAGAATTTCTCAAGGGAAACGTTTATCACCAAAAAAAAAAGCCAGCGTGGAGGGGGAATTGTTTTGAAATTGCTTCCAAATTTTCCTTTCTAGTTAATCTGCAGCTGTATGAGTGTTACTCCAAGACACTTCAGCTTTGGCCAGTCCCAAGAAGGACATGGTAAGAGATTTCCCAAGGGCACTAACCAGAGATATCATGGAGAGAAAGTAAAATATGTATTTACTGGAAGCACCAGGGACAGAGTTCACCTGATGGTTCAACAAATCAAAGTCTCCATCTGAGCTACCCACCCTACATTCCTCTATAGGCAACAGAGGTCTGATCAATATGGGATTTAGGCTACATGGATGGCCATGAGGAATATCCATCCTCCTCCACCTGAAGTAAATGCCTACATTTTGCCAGGAAAATCCCATGTGAAAGATGATCTTTTTTCCCAGCTAATATAAAGAAAATCCTGGGATGAATTGCTCAGGTGAAGATACCCATAGCATTGACAACAAAATGAAAAGATAACACTTCTTAAGTTGATCAAGTGCCTCCAGGGCAGAAGGACAGGTGGCTGTGAGTGCAGCAGTAACACCCCTTAATTAATTCCATCACTTCATGAGTTTTAAAAGATGATTCTGGAGTACCAACCACCAGGCATATGTTCAATACTGGCCAGGAGCAGGAATTTCTATTCTGCCAGGGCTTCCATTGTTTTGTAAAATGAGAATCATTCCCATTTAGAACTATAAGCTAAAAGTCACAATTGCCTCCAGGATAAAAATACTGAAAGAGGGCATGGGGATGTTTTGTTAGACTGTGTTGAAGGAGGTAATTTGTTTTGACTTTTACATCATATCTACTGTTAAGTGTAGCTGAACATGTAGAACTACATAATCTGCTCTAATAGAGCAGGATTGTATTATGATAGAAAAGTCAAAATGTCACAAATTGGAACTACACTATCAAAATGTAATGTTTTGACTTGTTCCTGACCAAAGAGTGTCATTGACATTTGAACAAGCTCCTTCTTGATTTCAGAACAAACAGCATTTTCCAGTGGAAAACCTCTTGGTCAAAAATATTTTGACTGGCTGTGCCAAGGACGGAAATGGAGGGTGAGTGCAGGAGAAGGAACTGTTGTGGATTTCTGCTCGAGTCGTTCTGCTCAGTCCTACTCCGTCCATCTCAGGGTCTATGGGACTGAAGTGGAGCTGGGAATGGGACATGAACAGCCACACAGCCAGGAACACCCTCTTACAGAGTTACAGGGTCCCACTGACCTGCTCTGCTTTTCACTCTGCTGTGGGATTAACCCTGACAGGAACCCAGAGATTCTCTGGGATTATCCCACCTCTCTGGGAAAAGGAGTCCTGGTGGTCTCCTGCTCTGCTTGGCTTAGGGGCAGCAGATCTTGAACTCCAATGTGTCCCTGCCCATTTCATGCCCAATAGGAGAAATATTTAGGATCTGGCATGTTGACCAATAGATCAATGTTATCACCACAGCCAGAACATTGGGATTTAGCCAATAGTGATAAACAAATGACTCTTCCTTTCTCAAATTTTGGGGTTTTTTCCCATGAAAGTTCTGTGGAGCAAGAGGGGAAGTTTCCATTCTGTAGGGCCCAACTCTCCTAAGTCCCAGCTCAGTGTTTAGTTGTTAACTTGGAGTAGCACTGTCCTGAAGACAGAAACTTCCCTTATTTAGAGCCCACAGAATTTACAGAGCAGATAAAATAACTCACTGTTGAGACCAAGGGGTCTCTTGGCCCAGGCAGTTTACAGTCAAAGCCTTGTTGCAGTGAGGACTCGTGGCCAATGTCTGACCTGTGGAGGCTCCACTGACGTGTGTTTCTTAACACATGCTCTAGAACCACCAGAAATATGTTTTCCATCTAGGCCCTTCCTAAACCATACTGAAAATGATGGCCTGAGTAAAATTTTACGCCACACTTGAAGGTTTATGAGTTTGCAACGCGTAATTTACCCCTGGTGAGGGACGCAGTGGTGGTTTCGTGCTCTCTGTAATGCTCAGCCAACATTGGCCCTAAAGATAGATCATCAGTGTTTAAGTTGTGAAAAGAATGTTGATGACATTTTCTTTTCTTTACTCCGCTCTAGACAAGAGAGGTTCATGTAAAACATAAGCTCTGGCCCCTTTCCAACGTTAATGCAATTTACTGCAAAAGTGCTCACTTTTTTAATTAAGCTGGAATGCTGCTACTCTTCCTAGGAATGCAAAGCCAACGGGTTACTGACAGAGGGAAGGGCTAATGACTGTGTCTACAATTAACTGAGCAGGGAAAGGCTTTGCCACCTCTGCTGGGCTTTGTTCAGGAGTAAAATTTACTCAAGGAGCAGCTTTGGGTCCTGGCAAGCAGAGAGGCTGTTCAACTGTCTGAGGAGTAGTTCTGCAACCTCTTCCCTCTTCAGTGAAGTCACTGTGATCAAGTGGCTGGGATGTGAATTTCATAGGCTGATCTAGTTTCTGAATAAATAAAAGTCTGGAATTTTTTTTTTTTTTAACTTCAAATGGCTCAAAATGAAGAATCTACACTCCCTCCACATGTGCCCATAGAAAGCTGTTTATGAAAGGAGAGCATAAAATATTTGATCATGGTTTTGATCCAGAACATGCAAACATTTGTCCTCTTGTGCCGGCTTCACCTGGTGGCTTTCATTTTCTTCGACATAAAGACAGGGTGAAGCAAAGTAATAGAAAAATAGAAAACATCTTTGTCGAAAATGAGATTGCAGCTGTGTAACTGGAGCGCACAACCATAAATCAGAATGTCAAATCCAAAGCACATGACTTTTTGCGAGTTCTCCATGTGTGCTATAATGTGATTACAGCCTGGTTACTATTATGATTTAAAACAAAGTCTTTCATGCTAGAAACAAAATGCGGAATGTGAGCAGCCTGGGGGAGAGAGACAGGAGACTTAGCCCTGCCTGTCAGAGGTGGGCTAGAGGGTTTCAAGTGCTTCTCCGTCAGGTGTGAGGGAAGGACTCAACCCCAGCTTTGGCTTCAGTCTCAACATCAGGGACAAATTAGCCAGTGCTGCTCAGCTCTGTCTCACAATCCTCAGTTAGGGATGGGGTAGGTTTCTGTCTCCCCATGTCGTAGAAAATCCTAAAGCCAAATACACAGATTACAGAAGTCATTCTTTTCTGTCTATCATATAAACAAATGGTCCAGCTGTTATTGCTAAGATTCCAGTTTGAAAACTTGGACTTTCTTGTATAAACTTCAATGTAATGGTATTTAAAGTGTCATAGACAATAAGCATCTAATCCTAGTCAATAAATTGCAGACTAGTTGCATGAGCTTCGAGAGCTGTTAAAGACAGCTGTGCTTTTTTTGTAATTCAAGTCATTTCCAAATCGGGCAGCCCTCCTGGTGTATTTTCAGACAAACACAGTGTGCTCAGAAAATGTGTTGTTTGGAGCAGCACAAGCATGAAGGCAAGGGCGTCACAATCACCCAGAGACAGAGGGGGGATCACATTCTCCATTTCTAAGAAGCTCAGGTTGACAAGGGGGAATTGCTGAGAAGTCTGTGAAATTAGTAAATGGCCCTGCAGATCTCCCGAGGGAAAAATGTGGCCCCTGTGGAGAAGAAGGGGAATATTCCTATTAACTTCAGTTGAGCCAGCAATATAAATGGGTCCGTAGAGACGCCCATTCCTTTCAGAGAGAGGGGAAAGAGGGCATGCATTTTTTAACTATCACTCAGCTGTTTTGGAGAAACAGCAGCCTGCAAGGTCTGAAGAGAGTGGACAAAGCAATATTTTCCAGGAGTCAGCCTGCTGCCGTGCCCCTGAGGAAGGCTGGTTGGAGCCACATGGGCTCCACCAACATGAGGTGTCTGGGACACATCTCAATGCACATGACTTCTCCTGCTGGGATCAAACACGAGGGGTCAGAACAGGGCTCCCTGGGTAGCGAATTTTGGGATCACAATCAGGGTTTTGCAGAAAGAGCGGCAACCACCAGCCCCTCTAATTCCTCTTGTTGACCTCAGTAGGAGATCAATGCTTCTGAAGACCAGACAGGTGCTTGCAATAAGCTTTCAGAGCCTCCCCACCAGGCTCAGGGTGGAAACCTTGGCTCAGATGTGTACTTGCGAGGTATTTCAAACATTACAGTTGAAACCAGTTAGCACAGGGTCACTGCCCGGTATCGGGGGTGCCCTGCAGGATTTGGTGGAGTTGAAAGGTGTTGGCGCACTTGCCACTGGGCTGTCACTCTCCCTCCGTGGCAGCTGCGGTGACAAACATCCAGTTGAGCTTTTTCAAGGGTATTTTTCCACATCTGTGAGCACCAGGCATATTAATCTATTTCTTTCCCTCCCACCCCCCCGTAAGTCGTTTTATGGCCATCAGAAGGTTTACACCTGAGGAGCAGCCCTGCCTCCTGCTCTGCGGTGCTCAACATCTGCCCCTCAGCACGGATCAAATATCCTTCTCCTTGTCAGCAGCGTGAGTAAAACAGACAAGCTGGTGGAGAAAATATAAATCAAAAGCCTCCACTGCAGGGCAGGATTTTTCCGGACCTTTTCATGGGGCCAAGTCCTCGGCGCGCTCACCTGGGGGTGCATAAATCCCTCTGAGCACCTGCTGCAAGGGCATCCCAGTGCCAGGCTGGGTTTAAATATGTGCAGGCAAGGTGCTTTTGTCCAACCCATCTCCCTGTGTTGCCCCAGCACTGCGTGGGGAAGGGTCCCAGGATGGGCAGCCAAGCCCCGATCCTGGAGTCTGGAGCCTTGGGCTCAAGTTCCAGCTTGGCCACAGGCTTCCTGTGTGGTCTTGGGCAAATCATACAGTGCACGGCCCACTCTCAGCATGCTGATATTTTGAGAGAGCCGTGGTTTGGCAGGTGAACGAGGGGAGAGGAGGGTTTATTATTAGTGCTGGTCAAAGCTCAAGCGCCGGCTCCATTGCAGTTTTGCAACTCTCTCGGAGCAGGGTTGGGAGGGGAAGTCTCATCCAAACTTGTTCCCCCCAGGGTTTCATCCCTGCCTTGTGTGCAAGTGGCAGCATCTCCGGGAAAGCAACCCTTGCTGCTCCAAGCAGCCGAGAAACCAGCCCACCATCACGTACGTCCTCAGGAATGTGCGCCTGTGTGGGTCTCTGTAGACAACCCTGATTCATCACCTCCAGAGCAATTAATAAAAACTCGGGCTGGCCCTTCCCCAATATATTGAAAATGATTTGCAATTTGAGAGTGAGAGTCAGTGTTGTTTTTCACATGGAATCAGTTTAATTAATCACACTGTTTGAACAGCTGGGTCCACCATGCACTTCTACTCAAGTTCAGCATTCCTAGAAAACTTGTCAAGTATGAATCAAAATAATACCATCTCCCTGCTTCCAGTGATTAATCGTATATCTCTCCTCCTCATTCACACCTAAACATCAGCTAAATCAAAAGCAGCCTCTTTCCCCACCATGGAGTTTGTGGCTACTCGCCAGTCTAGGATAAATTATCTAGAGAAGGCTTTGAAAAGCTGTTGGGTTACCCTCAAACTTTTGTTATCAATGTCTGTTGCAATTTCACATGTATTTGTAGTCTCTAGGAGCCAGGGACCGCACAGGAAAAGTGCACATTCCAAAATTAAGGATTTGTGGCACAGAATTAAAAAAATAAAATTAATTTCTTGCATCTGGAAGTCCAAGTGAGGTATTTGCGGGAGGTCTCCAAAGGGCGTCTGAACAAAGGGTCAGAGTTTTGAAGAATATGGCTCTGATTTCCAGCAAGAAGTCTGGTATGTCCTGCACATTTCTGTTTGCTTAAAACAGGGCTCTGACTCTGGCTTTGCGGCACTCTGCCGACGCAGATGGTGGATCCTGGTCACCAACACCATGTGTGAGCTGTGAGCTTGGGATATCAGTGATCAGGCATGGAATGGTGGCTCTGCAAGCCAGGATGAGCATGGAGGAGGTGGATACATGTGGGATTTGTCCAAAGTCTGAGGAACTTTTGGCAAGGGGGTACAAGTTACGGCCCCACTGGCCCAGCAAACAACAGATTTTGAGAGAAGTGAAGATGTTTGAGAAAACAAGGGAGAGCTTCAGGCAGACATGAGAATTTTGGCTTTTAGAGGGCTAAGAAGAGCCCTTGAGGCTGTTGGGATTGCCCACCTCAATGGAGTCACAGGATAGCACAGGATAGCAATTTTACTCACCAAATCCCCTCTGCAGAAATCTGCTTCCAGCCCTGGGAGGGGTGAAGGCTTGCTTTCCTCCTGCCATGCCATCGGGCATGGGAAATCAAAAAGAGGGTAAGAAATAGCTGAGCCTTCCCCAAGGACCATCCAAGAGGAGCTAAATAAATACGGGGTTTCTTTTAAGTAAAGTTGAGGTCAAAGAAGGAAGGAGATTAGAGCCAATAGGGAGCTAAAAGGTAACACCTGGTCCTTTTCAGGGATCACCAGTAGAAAGAGGCTTTCTCTGGGGAAAGAAAGTGTTCAGAGGAGCCTTTCCTTCAGCACAACTGGAGATGCAAGTGGGGAAGTGAGGTTTGGAGACATTGCTTTGATGCCTCCTTCTCGTCCCAGCATCTCCACACTGCAGGAGAAAGGCATCAGGCCTGAAGATGTGGCCTTGATCACCCTAGAGGACACTCAATCCATCTGTGCTCCACAGGGAAGTACCACATGGAGGCCCTTGAGCTGCCTTCAAGTGACAAAGTGCTATCAAAAAGGGACAAATACTGTCCTGGTGCTGCCACAGCATTACAGGGCCAGGACAAGGCAGTGAGCCCAATCTCCAGGCAGCACAGTGACATCCAGGGATGGACACAGGAACAGAGAAGCTTGAAGCTGCTCTCCCACCCCCCTCTCACAGCACTCAGCCTTGACATTAGTGCCATTCCACCCATCCATTCCCCACGAGTGAGTCCTTCCTGTGCATTTCCATGGGAAACACGGTAAAAGATGAGTAGGCAGGGACGAGGAGAAGCTTTGTGTCCTGCTGGGATGGCTGTGGAAGGCCTGATGGGAGTCCATCAATCTGCCCTGTCACCAGGGGTGCCAATTAACCTGAGTAAAGTGCCTCTGGGAGATAAGCAAAGCCAATCGTTGACCTTCTGAGGGCTGAGCAATAGCAGGACAAGCCTTTAAGTTGACAGCTGAGTGGGCAGCACATGACATGTTCCTGGTTCTAGAGGCAAGCTGGCTTTTCCCAGAGGTTCCCTGTCTGCTTTTTAAGCCCGTGGTCCTGTATTTTGGTGGTGATTTTGTGAATTCTTTAAGACAGGAAAAGGGCGGGTGTCGTTTTCTCAGGATCGTTGTATTTTTCCATCCCCGCCGTCCGCTGACCCATCTGCCAGAGCCCTGCCAGGATGTCTGGCAGATCCAATGTCCTGCAGGCTCCTCAAGAGTGACACACAAGTGTGTCTGCCAGAGGATGTGTGTCAGAGTGCCTGCCAGGGGTTTGTCCTTAAATGTGCTGGTGGTGACATCCCCTGCTCTGCTGAGAATGTATAAAATACCAGACTGTTGCAAAAATCAGCCCTCGAAATGAATCACACCTCACTGTCCCGTTCAGAGTGTTCAGGCAGACCTGGTTTGCTCTGCAAACCCTTCAGGAGTTCCCTACCATGCTCTCCATCTGCCTGGGGTCATACATGGCAGCAAAGTGAGGGAATAATCTGTTCCTACATCCATCATTGATAGGAAAAACCATCCTGGATGTATCTTGCAGCAAACTCAAGGAACTTTCTAACAGGCAGGATAACAAAGTCAGGATGGGAGTACCTGGGGGAGATGTGGTGTCCCCATCACCAGGTCGAGCTGGTTCTGCCACGGGGCAGGAGGATGGAGGAGGAGACCTCTGGAGTGCTCCCAGCCCTGGGACCCACACATCTGTGCATGCAAAAGATGTGATGATGAAATAATTTTGCTGCTCCCTGAGGCTTCTCAGCCACAAATTCCCCTCATCAGATCCCACTTCTTCTGTATGATTCTGGCAAGAAAATGCATACTTTGAAAAAATAAAAATAAAAAAAAAAAAAGAAAATAAAAACCCTGGGTTTGCTCTCCATAATGATAGCAGATATCCTGCCAACAAAAATACAAACCCTGAAATGGATCTAGTTCTTTTCCCACATTTTTCTAAATATAAGGTCTGAATAGCAGCTCCAAGCTCTCACTTGGAAGGAAAACTGCAGCCCAGGGCTGGGGTTTAGCTCAGCAGGGGGATGATTGCCTCCGGCAGTGCCTCAGGATTGCATCCCGGATGGAGGGTTTCCTGGGAAGCTGAGCTGCTCCATCGGGGCTGAAGCACGTGGGCAACCGTGTGGGGCCAGCCCAGGCTTCCAGCAACACCTTTTGCTGCATCCAAGCTGGAGGGAGCCTTTTGTTGGGATAACAAATGGAGCAAAACAAGCCAGGAGCTGGGATCCTTGTCTGGGTGGACTGGGGCACCGAGGGGATTTGCAGCTAGGTGAGCAACCACTGCTGAGCTCAGATCCATCCTTGAGGGTTCCTCACCTGGCTGTATTTTGATCAGATCCCAAAGATGCCAACCTGCAATCCTTCTCAATTTTCTTCAAGACAGCTCTAAATCAGCAGTGAAGGGACCAGTGTTACTGCCTACATTGGGCATTTCTAGTTTCCTTTTCCACTGCTTGAATTGAAACGAAAATTTTAAAAAAATTCATTAAAGACAGATGAAAAGTACAACCTTGAGAGCAGAAGTGGGGGTTTTTCCCGTTTGTCCACGCACAGTTCCCCTCCCTCAGGTCTTGCCATAGTGTCCAGGATGGAAACCACAGGGATTACAGCCCAGCCATGCACAGGTATCAGAAGAATATAAAGGTCTTGGTGAGTTCAGCAGCAGTTGGGGCCAGTGCAATTCAGTGAATGCTGTATGTGGCCAGGGTACACTCACTTCTGATTGCTTCAGCTCTCTCTGGATGCTGTGAAATTGCTCATGGCCTGCCTGGAATATGCTGGGGCAGGGATATCACTCACGGGAAGTACAGCTGAACCTGGGAGCATCACAGGCAAATTAAAGGCCAGGTGGGGAATCTACTGAAATAGCAGCCTTCTTAGTGGGTTGGGGTCCCCATTAAAATCTGAATATTTGTGTCTTTTCAGCTGGACTGTCCCATGGACTGCAAGGTCAGGTTTTCTTCCACTAACAATTTAATCATCAGATCCTTTTCAGGGTCTTTTCCAGGTCTTGGACTGCATTAGGTTTACAGGACCGTCCACCACCTCCCTTTCAGGTTGTTCTCATGGAATATTTTTGCTCCTTTCACCCTCCATTTTGCCTTGGCAAGAGCCGGGGATGTTGGAGATGCCAATGGAAACACAGACGGCCCTGGAGGACAAGGGTGCTCTGAGGAAGCCTGAAGGAATGCTGGAGGTGGGAGTGACCAACACCTGGGGACCTTGCTGGACCTTCCCCTGAGCCAGTGCCACCTTCCCAGCAGCTTTTTCAAGCCACACCTGTCAAACAAAGTATTCATTAAATTACCTTTTTTCCAAACAGCCTTTTGGAAAAGATCACTGTTTTGGAAACAGTGCTTTTTTGTTTTTTTTTTTTTTTCCTTCATAAGGACATCGGAAAACGCTGATTTTTACTTTATTTTTTCCCCTCCATTTTCATTTTTTTCCTCTCATTCTCTCTTTTTTCTTTTCCATTTCCAAAGTCTGGATCCTCCAGTCCTCCTATTAAGCAAAAATATTCCTTTGAGTGGGAAGCTGCAGAGATGTGTCTGGGTGAAGCCTCCTAGGGATGTCTGGCCCTGAGCTTGGTGGGAACGGGCGTTCATTCACTCAGAGCAGACTTTTTTTGTGTGGCAGTCTCTGAGCAGTCCCTGGTATCAGCCTGCACTGTTTCAAATGTAAGTCATTCAAAACATTCCCTGTGTTTTTTTGCTCATAAAACTGCTGAAGTACATCCTGTACAGTGAGCGAATTACTCAGCTTTAAGCAGATATTTATGCTAATTATCCATGGGAAACTCTTTCTGCCATTGT
Organism: Corvus kubaryi; assembly: GCF_017639235.1. Taxonomy (NCBI): domain Eukaryota; kingdom Metazoa; phylum Chordata; class Aves; order Passeriformes; family Corvidae; genus Corvus; species Corvus kubaryi. The sequence continues at coordinate 33,630,768 of NW_024582054.1, forward strand.
AGTTTTTCATCTGCTGGCATAATATTCCAAAGGTTTTATGTGGCGTTAACTATCAGCAGTAAAATCCCCCGAAAGTAACATGAGAAGGAAGAATCTGCTCTGCATACATTTATTTTCTTAAAATGTTCTTGATTTGCCATCTATGAGATGAAAGTGTTTACACTCAGCACTCCCTCCCCATCACTGCAGCAGCCTCCTCTCCCTGCCTGCTCTTACTTCAGTTTATTTACTGAAGAATATTCATATTTTGTAAATCCCAGGTATTTATTCCCTTGATTATTTTGGCATGGTGCATTTTGAGGATGTTTGCTTTGTTTTAAGCAAATCCTTTTTCTGCCTTTGAAAAGAGGAGCACTAGTAAAAACAAAGGCAACAGCAATATTTGTTAATGTAAGTCCACGCTCCTAAAATATTTATTCTTTTTTCATATGAAGAAGATTAAATGCTTGCAAAATTCTACAGACACATGCGCATATTTGACCCAGAAGGATGTCTCTTGGGATTTGTAACAGCAAATGTGTGTTGAACAAAACGTCTTGGCCCTGTACAAACTTACTTTGTGTTCTGAAAGCCAAAAACTTCATTTTAGCATGACCTTAGAAGAATAGTGATACTTTTAGTATTTCCTGGTATTTGGTGCAAGGAATGTTTTTATTTGAATGCAGATGTCATTTGGTTTACAGGAAGGATTTGGTAACATGTCCATGCCAGTACTGCACTTATCCCAAATTTCCTGCTATGGAGGAAGAACATATGTCAAAGCTCACTGTTTGTTAAATTGAAAAGATTCAGTACACCAGAAGCTTCTCTTCTAAACATTGTGACTTTGTGCAATTTACAGAATGTTCTATCTCCATTAAACAATAAACCCTTGACCCCTGGAGCTGGCTTTCAAGATCCTGCTATTTGAGAAGGTAGACATAATGGATGGCAATAATAAATGAAAAGTTCAAGAGGTTAAGAAAAACTGTTTAATTATTTCTCTAGAGCGTGGGCTGCAGAAGAACTGCATATCTGCCTTCTCTCCTGCAGGAACCCTGCAAGGAATGGCTGGGGCAGTGCAGCTCAGGCAGGGGATAAAGCAGGTTGCTGGCCCTCAGCTGTGTTTATGAACAAACAGTCTCTGGATACTCTTCCATCGCTGAACCTTTCAGCTTTCTGTGAGTTAACTCCCTGCCAGCAGCGAGCCTGTGCCAGCCCCACAAACCTCAGCATCTGTTTTGCAAGGCTCTTTTATTTGTTAGCATGTGAAAGCTATTGCTCATGTGTGCTTCCCAGCTGTGGTGTGCTTGGGCTTGGTATCTTTAAAGAAGTCTTTGCTTTATTCGCTTGTTAAATCCAGACACACACAAAGCAGAGAGTTCTCCCCTCCCTGTGTGAGCCAGTAATGCAACCTCTGCTGACAGGTCACCCTTCCCTGCCTTTCCTCTATGAGAACCCAGGACAAACTTCACAGCAAGAAAATCAGGAAGCTTTTCCTTCCTCCCTTGAACATGCAGCTCTCCTTTCTTACACTCCTGTTTGGTTTCTGTCACAGCACTTGCTGCATTCAATTACCGTGGGCTGCATCATGGGACTGAGAGCCCTGAGCTAAAATCATCATGCTCCAGTTATGCAAGTCACTGTACAAACACCCAACCAGGGAAAGGCTGCTCCAAAAACATCCACAGCAGGGCAAGGGGTGAGGGAGACACAGGGGTCAGGAGTCATCGCATCCAAGCTCAAGCACATCAAGGGCAGAGCCTCAGATAGGAGCCTGCTCGAGGTCTGGCCTGTGGCCACCTGCTGATGAATGTTTCCTTCTCTTGGACATACAGAATCATGGAATGGTTTGGTTTGGAAGGGACCTTGAAGATCACTTAATTCTAACCCCCTGCCATGGACAGGGACACCTTGCATTAGACCAGGTTGCTCCAAGCTTCATCCAACCTGGATTTACATACTTCCAGGGATGGGGCAGCCACAGCTTCTCTGGGCAACCTGTGCCAGGGCCTCCCCACCCTCACAGCCAAGAATTTTTTCTATGCCTTTTTTTGTGGTGTCTCTTGGGAGGTCTTCCATGCACATGGAGTGTGGCAGGACACAGGTATGGGTTGGATGCAGTGGTGGGGTCACCCAAGGAGGAGCTGGAGCATCTCTGTCACTGGGACACAGCCCTGTACTGCAATGGGAACACCCCAGTGAATCTCCACCATCTAATTCCGAGGGGAAATGCTTTGGGATCACAGCTTGCTGTGCAAGACCTGATTGCTGGCATGGTTTAGTGGTGGGCTTGGCAGTGCTGCTTTAAGTCTTCAGACTCAATAACCTCAAAGGTGTTTTTCCAACCTAAATGATTCTACGATTCCATGTTTGGCCCCCTTTTTTATGTGTCTTGCATAGCTCAAGGCTTCCTCTGTGGGTACTGTGGGAAAGGAAATTCATCATTTAATGCTGGGGCCAGGAGATGGAGCAGACCCTCCTTTGGGGTAAGTCAGCTTGTACATGTGACCTCCAAGACCCATGATCACTCTGTGTTGGCTAGAATGTTGGCCAAGGGCTTTTCATGACTATTTTATTACAGGTTTTGAAAGGTTTTTAATAGCTTTTCACACTCACTTTCTCCATCTCAGTGCCTTGATCTGCAGCTTATACCATCAAGAGTCATTTTCCCAAGATGGGCCTGATGTACGAAGAATGGCTTGACTTTGCTCCTTCTAAATAACCCTCTTTCAATCAGCTTTCCCTCTCTCCCTACTGTGTGGGATGTGAAAGCATCCCAAACACAATCCCTCTGCTCTCCCCACAGCTCCATCAGGTGGGTGGGAAACACGATGTCACTTTGTGACCCTGGTGGGACCCTCTCTGTTTAAATAAACAGCCCAGGTTTCATGTAATGTTACACTCCAGCATGAGCCCTGGAACAATAACAGAGCAGGAACCACTCACGTGACTCCTCTGGGATGGACTGACAAACAGAAGGAGCGTTGGGCACTGGTGGCTCGTGCTGCAGGTTGGATGGGACTTGTCCTCAGCCTGCCACCAGATGAGCAAAAGGGCTTTCCACAGCCACCACCTGTAAAGCACCAAATAAAAGAGCTTTGCGTGGCAGAGTCTTCAGGCTCGAAGTAAGTTCTAAGAAAAGGTACAGGTGAACATTGTTTCCAAGCATGGATTTGAGGTAAAAGGGTCTAATGCTTATAGCTATGGCAATGGAGGGGGTCATCCCCAAAAAATGTGATTGCAAGCACTCTCCTTTTGCACCCCTGAGGTGGTGATGCAGCCTCCTGCCCAGGTTTGGTTTCTTTCCACAAGGGAGATGATTTTGGTCCATCACCCATAGTGAGAGACTTCAGCCAAGGCCTGCAGGTGACAAGAAAAAAAAAGTCCAGAGAGTGGGAGCACAATCTGTTTATGGGACATGGGAGCTCATCCTGGCAGAATCTCCAAAGCAGAGGGATTTCTCCTCTCTGTCCCAGTCCTGGAGTACGTGACATTTTCCTCACACTGGCTACTTCTACAACGAGAAAACCGTGGGATTTTGAGGTCAGTCTTCCTTGGTAAATTCCCCATCAGCTAATGACTAAAATAACGATTCCCCACCCTGTCCCCTCCCTTCCCCTCGTGGGTGTGGTGGGAGAACAGTCTCATTTCCACTCAAGAAGGTGCAAGGAGGAGCTTTGGCTCCTGGTAAAAGCTGTCCCCACTTGACCTGGCTGCCAGTGGTATCTGTCCCTTTGGCCCAGGGAGGTTCAAGAAGACCGAATGGGATCATGACCAGGTCCCTCCCTTGGATGCTGCTGGCCACACAACCTGGCAAGCCTCAGGCTGGGAAGCCTTCACTGCATCCCTCTCTGGGCACACTGAGTGTCCCTTGGCTCCACGCCACTGGGACAGCTCCACAGCCAACCGGAATCCCGGCAGCTCCCGTCCAACCGCAGCACAGAGCAGGCTTTGGGCCGTGTTCAAACCACTCACTGCAGCCCCAGAGGGAGATTTAGGCACTTGGACTTGCAAATGACCCCAGGTTTTTCCACCTTTCCCTGTGGGTGATGTGTCCCATACCCTTGTTGCTCCCCTCCGGAGTGCCTTCAAGTGCTTCCATTTTTCTGGAGCCAAATGTGACCCTCTCATGCGTGGTTCCCCTTCTACCTAAACACAAAACCTCATCCAAAAAAGACTCTTTGCTCCTCATGGCAATGTCACCAACTGCAGGGTCTCTGTCTCCAGAGTTCCCCATTGCCAGAGGCCGACAAGTACGAGCAAAACCAAGGCAGACAAAGCCCTGAAGTCACCGGTCCACCCTGAAATCAAATGGAATATGGGCAGCCTCCACTCGGGAGATTTTGGTTTTACCTTCTTTTGGGGGAGGGCACCCTGGAGCACACAAGACACATGGCTGAGGTGGGATATGATTAAATCCCAGGGGGTTTTTTGCTTCACATCACATGTCAGCAATGATTTCTCACTTCTTCAAAGCCACCCTTCAGCCCAGCCAGGACAGATACAGACCCACTATCATCTTGGTTTTCTTTTTTAAAGCAACTCCCAGTTTCTAAGAAATAGGTGACACTGTGTCTTGGCAATTTGGTGATTAACCAAACCAACCACGATGGCAAATTTTCTGCTCCTGTTCCTTCATCCAGAGGAGACTGGCACTGCTGGAGTCCCCCCCACTCCTGGAAATGTCCCTCATCATCTTTGCACAGCAGCATCAGAGGGAGTTCCTCAGCTCTGCCAAAGGAGCAAGGGCAACCTCGTACAAATGTCTTAGGGACACCCTGGCCAGGGGAAAGCCAATGAAAATAATGACTCACTTGACCCCTCACAAGACAGCCAGCACCCAAAACTTTTCCACACAGTGTTAAAAACACCATGCACTGGCCTCAAATCGTGCTGGCCATGCCAGACTCCCACCTGTTTATGTGGAAAACTTTATGCACCCAAAGCATGAAGTTTTTCAACATAATGTGTTGGGTGGATCAAGGTTTCCATGTGCTCCAGTCCTGTCAAAAAGCAGTGTCTCGGCCAACACGGGACGATGCAAGGAGGGCACAGAAAGTTTGAGTCTTCAGGAATTCATTTGCAGCAGCTCCCTCATTCCTTAGGCACTCAGAGAGCTCTCACCTCCTGCCCTTTAATGCACAGAGTACAGATTGAAGCCAGCTCTGGAGGATGAAAGAAAAGCCCCAGTCCTGTACTGCTTTGCAGCTGTGCCCTGGGAGAGGGCCTGGACAGAGGTACCCCCCAACAACTAAAACTGGGAGGATGGTGGGTACAAAATGTGACAAAATAGAGAGTGGGCTTAGGTAAAACAGTGGGAGAGGCGGGGCTAAAAGCAGAAGAGCAGATGATCAGAAAGCCTTGTTAGGAAAGGTGTGTGGACTCACATGGTGACTCTTGGAGCATCCTATGCAGGGCTGAGAGTTGGACTCAATGATCCTTGTGGGTCCCTTCCAACTCAGAATATTCTGTCATTCTGTGACTCTGCACAAAACATTTGTGGCAAAGCGTGAAGTGCAAACATCCTCTCTCAGGAGAACTGCCCTTGTCCAGGAGCAGTGTCAGTGCTGGCTGGCCTTAATCTAGGATGAGGGACTTGTCTAAAAAACTGGGGAAGGTACCTGGACAAAGGCAACAGCACTCCCAGATGCTCTGGAGCCCATGAATGAGACATGGTGCAGCCTCCCAGCCAGGTCTCGGGCAAAGGTGTTGCAAAGTTCAGTTGTCTGTGCTACTTGAACACTTGCCCCATGTGTCGCCTCCTGAAAGTGTGGAGAACAGAGCGTTTTTCCTTCAGCCACGGAACTGCAACACTGTTCGTGCTGGGAGGGACTTGGCAGGTTTGGAGGTCAGGATCAGAACTAAAGTCAGATCAGTTTGCTCAGGGCTTTTCCAGTCATATCTAGAAAACCTCCAGTTTTTCATTCTCCAAACTCCTGACTGTCCCCTTATGAACTTCCACTTCCCAGGCTGAACAAGATCTGATCCTTCTGCACCTCCCTATAGGACCATCCAGCCCATCTTGGTGCCCATCTGCTAAACTCAGTCCAGTTTATTGGCATTTCACTTGTGCTGGGGACACAAACCTGGACACTGCATGCCAGACAAGATCTAATGGTCCCTAGGAAATGGGAATAACCACAACCTCTCATCTGCTTGCTGGGCTCCTGCTGTACATTTCTCACATGTCACAATTTGCTATGAGTGTCTCAGCAAGCAGTTAGAAAAGCTCCTGGTTGGAATAATTTCCAATAGCAGAATGCAGTTGCATTTCTCAAACCCAGAGTGAGAAAACATCAAATAGTGATAATCAAAAGCAATGTTGTTTGACTGAAAAATACACAACCCAATTATTACAAATTCTGGCGATGATTTCTCTTGCTTCTTCCCTGGAGAAACCACGCTGCCAAGGGCTGGGTGTCCTGGGGACAGTCACACTGAGGCAATGCCATTCTCCCTTGCTGAGTTCTGCTCTTGGAGACTGATGAGTTGAACTCTGAGTTGATCGAGGTCCCAGGACTGCAGCGGTGAGTGACAGCTTTGTTAAGCTGTGATTGATGACTTTGCTACCAAATTCTGATTAATGTTTCCTTCCAAAGCCTCCTTGCCCTCGCAATATGCTGTCCATTAGCCCCTGCCAATATCTGCCTGGAATAACCTCCTGGCTGTGATGGGCGTTGTGTGATTATGGTTATCTAAACGTGTGAATAATTGGGAGGTTATGCCATATTACATGCTTCATCAAGTCCTCTATTCCAGTCTCAGGGAAACATTTGAAGTTCAACGCTATGTCTCAATTATGCCTGAATTTCTGGCAAGGGGGAAAAAAAAAGGGCCATTAACGAAGCTGTCAAAAACACATTCTGCTTTAAATTTCCTGGGACAATTGGACAATGAAACTTGCTCACTCAGTAAAGAGCTGCTTTCTTCTCACAGCATTAACAGACTCATGGATTTATTGGATTTCTTTCTTGCTTAGGCTCTGAAATGAGATCTTGATAAAAGGGAGTTGCACAGTAAATGAGTAAGCTCTGTAAACAATAAATTCTGTGATGAAACATTTATCTCCAGACAGTCTATATAGAAAGCAATGCTGTTCCGGTGGGATATGGAATGAGTTTGCACTGTGGTGATATTTGTAAATTTTAAAAGAAATAAAATAGGTCTGTTGTTGCAGTTCTGGGACAACGTTGTTACTGAAAGCAAGACTTTATTCTCATGTGTCTGGCCTGCAACTCTGCCCCAGGCAGGTTTACACTTCAGGACTTTAATGGGGAACAAACCTTTCAATACTCTGACAAATTCCTTTGAAATTTCAGGAGCAAAGAGCAAAATGCTATTGTAGAGTTACAGATGTCAGCGCTGGACATCGTGACAGGCTCTCCAAAGCAGAGCTGGGCTTCTAACTGGGAAGCCAGACCTCCAGCTGTTTGTTCTCCCAGTGCTCATGTTCTGTGTGCTGGCAGCATGTTCTGCCAGGACAAGGGACATTGGTACAGGCTGAGTTCAGTGTGAGCAGACACAGATCAAGAGGTGGCTGGAAAAGTCCAAGAGGTGTTCAAGAAGAGGTAGGAGAATAGCAATATCCATCACCTCTTCAGCTTGTTCTGCCACTGCTCCCAGTGTCAGACTGGTTTGGGACTGGGAGTCACCACTGAACTTGTTGCGGTAGAGGTAAGTGACATCATCAGAAAAAAACCTTTCTTTTTTTTTTAATACAGTATAAAGAGCTTTTTCCCTGCACATCTTCTCCATGGAGCGGAGCCCATCTGCATCTCGGCTTCCTGCTCAGTTGTCATTGTGTGGAGAGGAGGGATTGGTACAGGGACTGCACAAGGTACCACAGGGCAGTCAGTGGTGCCAGAGAAAGGCTGGGGATTATGCTTTATGCTCTGTGTGTGCTGAGCAGGGGCCACCAGCTGTGGCAGCTCCTTAGTTCATGGCCCTGGAGGGATAAGTCACCCATGAGATGATGACAAAGCCAGTCCCACACATTGGCTTGCCCAGTGTGTCACCCATGGTACCTGGACTGGCATGACCAGGGACATCTCCTCACAGCTGTGGTTTCCTTGTGGTGGGAAAGCAGCTGGCAGGCTCAGTGACAAAGCTACAATGACATGAAATCACCTTCAATAGGGACAGGATCCACGTAGGTGGTAGCTCTTCCCCACCTTCCCCCCCTCTTTGGGTCCTTCCCTTCCTCTCTTGGGGTGCTCCCTGCTGCAAATCCCACAGGGAACATCCTTTCCCCAGCAAGGGGCTGGCCATAGTGAGTTCATAGTGCATAGTTCAAGCAACAATAGTTTATGATGAGGCGGTGAAAGGCTGCAGGAAAATCTCAGCAAGGTGAATGCTGAGACAGACCAAGTTGTGTTTATATTTCCCGAAATATTGCAAAAGACATCCAGCCTTGGCCTACAGTGAAAGCACAAGCAGTGGAGGAATCTAAAGCGTGCAGATGCATTGCATAGCAGCAGGAAAAGTGACAGCAAGACAGGGCCAAAGCAGGCCAACCACACTCCCTTGGGAGTCTAGGAAATAAGTGAATCAAACAGGGCTTGGGGCCAAAACAGGCCAAAAAAAAAAAGGATCCCTTTAGGAGTCCAGGAAATAAAATGAATCAAAGTGTGTTTGGGGCTGATACAGGCCAACCACAATCCCTCTGGAGTCCAGAAAATTAGTTTAAGTCATGTCCAGGCCAAGACAGGCAATTAAGCTTCCCCCCACAGCGACAAGTCAGTTGTGAACAGCAGAAAGTGGGGCCATTCTGCCTTGCCATGGTCAGGACCCCAGAGCTCAGGTCAGCAGCCTCCTGCTCGCCCAGTTTCCCTTGGGAAGCCCCAGAGTCCTGGGATGCATGTCAGGCGCTTTGGGATAGAGTCACCTCCTGGCCATGACCTTCCCTCCTTAAATTCTCTTTGACTTTCCACAGTCCCTTTAATCCCAAAATACCAGAAGCACTGAGGCAGGAAAAGACCTCCAGGATCATCAAGTCCAACCTGTGCCTGATCCCCACCTCATCACCCAGCCCAGAGCACTGAGTGCAACATCCAGGCCTTCCTTGGACACCTCAAGGGACGGACACTCCACCACTGCCCTGGGCAGCACCTTCCAATGCTTAACCACCCTTTCAGGGAAGAAATTCTTCCTGCTATCCAACCTGAACCTCCCCTGGGACAACTTGAAGCCGTTTCCCCTTGTCCCATCCCTGTTCCCTGGGAGCAGAGCCTGATCTACCCCCAGCTGCCCCCTCCTGTCAGGGACTTGTGCAGATCCACAGGGTCCCCCCTGAGCCTCCTTTTCTCCAGGCTGAGCCCCCTTCCCATCTCCCTCAGCCGCTCCTGGGGCTCCAGACCCTTCCCCAGCTCCGTTGTCTTCTCTGGACACGCTCCAGCCCCTCAAAGTCTCTCTTGCACTGAGGAGCCCAGAACCGGACACAGCACTTGGTGGCCTCACCAGTGCCCAGTACAGAAGGACAACCACTTCCCTGGTCCTGTGGCCACACTATTCCTCATCCAGGCCAGGTGCCATTGGCCTTCTTGCCCACTTGGGCACACACTGGGCTCATATTCAGCTGCTCCTCTGCAATCTCCCTGCATTTCCTGGGAGGCCCAGCTGCACATGCCCAGGGCTGAGAATTGTCCTGGCCTCTCTGCTCATGGAGGTCATGCCTGTGGCACTGTTGAACATCCTCATGGAAGTGCTGGGCATGTTTGCAGCAGCCTTGCCCAAATTCATGGTGGTGTTGCCCATGTTTGTGGCTTCCAAAAGGATCAGGAATAAGCTGCTTCCACCATTCTAGGCTGACATGTGGTTCTGGGCCCACAGATACTGGGTGAGAAGCATATTCTGCATTTGGGCATCTCCGCATGGGGATTTTTAAATCTCTTTTTTTTTTTTTTGGCAAATGGTCACAAACTATGGTGAACCTCAGCACCTTCTCTCCAAGGCTGTCACTGCTGTCACTGAGAGGTCACTGAGGGAGCAGAACTGGTGGCTGCTCCATTTTATCCCTGAAGCAAATGGTGGGTAAATGGGGAATAAATCAGAGGAGGTACTGACAGTCCACACTCAGGCCTGGGGATTAACTGCTTGTCATAGGTTAGCAGGCATAGTCCCGGAAGGGACGTCCTTGCTAAGGGGTGCTTACAGTTTCCTCTGGGAACTGATAGAACCTATCAGCTGGCCAGTTTGAATATGGACAATTCTCTAAGCCACTTAAAGTTGTGACCACCTCTGTGATCCACATTTAAGAATAGGCAAACTCCCCCTCCAAGCTCTCTCTCGTTTCCGGCGCTGGGACAAGTGGCTGCAGGCCCCGTGTGGGGGCCAGCGGGCCCGGCCAGGCCCTGCCTGGGCCAGGCCGGGCCGGGCCACGGCCATCCTGGAGCCATGGACCTGTTCCAGCCATGGAACGCCCCCCACTGCCTTGCCGTGGGCAGCCGGAGCGGCTCAGCTCTCCCCCCCCCTCTCCACTGCGATAAGAAAAATTCAACATTCCAGCTGCAAAGCTGCAAGGCCGAGGTGAGAGTAACCCTTTTATTGCTGTGAAGAGCTGAAAACCTGAGGGAAGAGAGAGAGGAGATGCTTAAAGCTGAAATTCTGTTGTGAAGCTATGATATATCAGAGTATCCTGTTGTAATTTCATGAAGATATGGGGGGTGGAGTGTTCAGCTCGTGAGCAAAAGCACCTGCGCTGAGATAGGCAGATGCTGACGCAGCTGTAATTTCATGAGAAGTTTGGACAGGGAGAGATGAACCAGATGAGGACTTTTGCTCCAAACGGGAAAGGAGAAAACCTCAGTCCGTAGAGATGTTCCCAGAGATAGTCCTAACGATGAAGATGATGAAGACCCTTTGCTCCCAGCGAAGGAGAAGGGCCTCTGTTTTTGTTTCTGAACGGCTCAACCTTAAAATTATACCCCAAAAAACTTCAAGAGTGGACCCTCGAAAGCAGTTGCGGGAAAAGCTGCAAGTCGGGGGAAAGGACTCACATGCAGGCAGAGAGACTCCTCTTCCTAAATGGACTGAACGATATTTGGAAGTGGGCGGCTGTCTCGTTGTGATAATGTTTTCATAGCATGAGCAAGAAGAGACTTCTCTTTCTAAATGGACTGAACAAGGTTATTATGGAAGTGGTAAACAGACTGAATATCTTAAGGGTTGTCTTTTCACATTGTCAGTGGGAGAAGGGAGGAAGGTGGGGGGAGGAGGAGAGTTCTGAAGGTGGTATAATTTTTTTTTCTTCTTTTAGGTCTTTTAATAAACTTCTTCATATTCTTTCAAGTTTGGTGCCTGTTTTGCATTTCTCCTAATTCTTATCTCACAGCAGATAAACAGTAATGAGTATTTTGGACCAAACCACTACACTAAATTGGTGTTTCCGCCCGGTTACAAACCGAACCCGCGACACTGCTGCAGAAGGTTTATTAATAGAGCTGTGGATGCTGCAGGCCTGTCTGTGATGGGCTGTGGGATAATTTAATGATCAGCAAGGGCAGAAAGCTGAGATAAGGATAACTGTAGTGTCTGTATTAGCAGTGTTCCCTCTCTGTGCTGCTTACCTCCCTCTGAAGGGGCAGGCAGAGATGAAGTAAATCAGGTCTCCCTGTCCTGTGCCCCTCCATTAAGGCAAATTGCTCTTTACTTACACACCAGCACCCACCTGAGGGGTGAATTGTCCCCTCAGGCTGAAGAACAGAGGAGGACCATGGAGTTCCATCAGGACAAACATCTTAGCATGGTCTTCAGAGGGACAGATGGCACCAGCACAGAGCTGCAGCTCTGGAAGGTGGAGTGTAGAGAGACAAGCACATCCAGACAATATCTAAAATGGGATTTTTAAGTAAGTGACCCAGTCTTAGTCACCCCTGAACAGCACTGGCAATGTCATGAGGAGTCTACCATGTTGCTAAAAATGCTGCTATCACTCATGGCACTTCTGGTGACCTCCAGAGAATACAGAATTCTTGGCTTTGTGACATCCTTTACCTTCTTAAAATGAACTGAGAACTCAGAGTTGGCACCACTGGGTTTCCCTCAGCTTTTTAGCTTTGGGTCAAATTGCTATTGAGCAGGGGAATTTCTGTTGTAGGGGGCAGAGATTGAGACAGCAGCACAAGTGTCCACTCTGTCCCCAGCTCAGTGTCTGTTCCTGATGGACACACTTAAACAAAGTGCAAAAATAATTTCCTTCCCTGTCTCTGTGATGCTGGAGTAAGTGAACTGACCTGGAGCAACACAGCCTGTTAAAATAAGTTTCTGGAATTAAACTAATTTCCTGGATTAAAAATGCAAACCCATCAAATGCAGCAAAATCACTGCAAATTCCTTCTTATTTGGTTTAGTGGTGGACACTCCCTCAAGTCTTCCTGGGGAAAGTCAAAAACCATGTGTGTCTTGTAATTAGATCTAAATGATTATGAAATTTTGGGAAATTGGTGTTTATGACACCTGCTGAGGTGAACTTCCTCCTCCTGCTGAGAGATGACAATGCAGGAAAAAGACCAAGCCTAACTTGTCTGACCTCCCTCTGACCTACGACAAAATCACTCAAGACAATTTAACTTGAAAAAGTGATGGGCTCCCGGTTGTTTGTTGAACTGAAAAAAATCCCTTTCACTTCCAAGTACTAATTTCATTATTTTGCATCTTCCTTCGGGGGAAAATCCAGAGTTATTTTGAAACCACAGGTGATATGACCCATTAAAGCTGGGATTTAAGCATTGGTTTTATGCAGCAGATGGATAAACTATCAGTCACTCGCCTGTAGGTGGAAAAATCTTTGCTTAAGCCATTAACACTCCCCAGTGTAATACTACCTGTGTTCAGCAAAGGGAAATCTGTTTTCTTACTGTGATTTGATAGTGGGAAATAACAGGAGGAGATAAGCTTTATAACAGCACTGGAAACGTGTCTGTGGTAAGAAATGAGCCACGCAGCAAAACCATCTTTGGCATGAGCCTGGCTCTTCCACAGGGGGCAAGGCAGCCCTGGCAGAGGCTACAGACAGAAGGGACAGAAGAAGAAGAGCATTCTGCCCCATCCTGTGGGCTCCCAACATCCCTGCTGGCATGTGGAGGAATGCCCCAATGAATGCAGTGACAGCGATAATGGAATTCCGGCTGCAGCTCTCGCACAGCACCCGCAGGTGCTCTCCGCTATCGCTGCAAAGAGCTCTGCTCCACTGCCCAAATGCTGTCCTTAGCTGCTCCCGCTCATTTCCGCACACTCCAAGTGTCCAGATCCAAGAGGGGGATGGCTTCCAAGGCGAGGAAGCACAGATGTTGGGAAATCCAGGAAGGAGGCTCATCTAGAGTATTTAAATATGTAGCTGCTTAAGTGCACAGCTTCTCCCTGGAAACTTGTGCCTCTGACAGGCCCCATCCAACAGTCACTGGAGGCAGTGGAAAGGTGTCCCTGGAGTCAGGTGAGGTTAAGCTGCACTTGCAGGATCTGGTATTTATGCTCCTTTGAAATGCAGGTACTTAAAAAGCCATTGCCCATCCATTCATCACAAGACACTTGACTTCCACATTTCCCCCGAGTTATTGGTTTTCCATGATCCAAACACGTGCCTGTTTCAGTGCTACTGCCTGATCTCTTGCTGGACGGGATCTCTGGCTAGTAACTAAGAGAAGGTTGAAGGCTGTGTGTGTGTGTTCAGCTCATTGTACCTTTCTTCCCTCGTGATTCTCTCTGTGATGGTTCCCGAAGCCTCACACGTGGATGCAAACAGCACAAGTTTCCATGGATGATAATGAATCTGGCCAAGGTTTCAGTCCTTCCCACTGTATGAAAGCCAGTGTAGTCCTATCCTGGATATTTGATATGCTAAGTAGTCACTGGCTATTTTCTATCTTACTCCCAAGAAATGTAGGGTTCCTTTTTTCCTCTTCCATGCCACAGGGAGCGAAGGACACATTGCACACCTTTATTGTCCCTTGCCTCTTGACATGACTGTAGCAAGGACTGCAGAGGCCTGGAACAACTTCCCATAGAACCAGGAAGGGATTTAAAACATAATCCCATCCACAGACTTAACAAGATCCTTCTTCAAACTCAAGAGGAGTTTTTTGCAGGTCTGGTGAATCCAACCCGTCACTGAGCATGAGTGCCTGGCTCCCACAGGACTTCCAGCATTTCACAGCTCAAGGAATGGCCCAGCTCAGAGATGCCGATGCTCTGTGTGATTAAACTCTCTCACTGCTCACCAAGCACTGGGGAAGATGTACTTACCCTAACGGGTACCTTATTTCCTAAATGAGAGTGTACTCCTGCATTCCCTTTCTTCCCTTTTGCTCTTTTGCTCTTTTTCAGCCATGAAGGCCAAATCCACAACAGACATAAATCAGATGTGCAGAGCCCGGACCAGTTTGTCCCAGCTGAAGATCCTTGAAGAGAGATTTAGAATCTCTGCATCTCATTTATACAGGTCCTCAAAGCTCCTGACACACTAACATTTTCCCAGCCCTTTTCTGTGGAAGCCAGGTGAATATTGCCTTTGTTTTTGCATGTGATCTGTCTCCACCATCCTTTTCTCTGATGCCACAAGTTGTTTATAAGGTGGCTCTAGAGAACACCCTGACTCTCATCTCAGTGTGACTTACATGCTGTGCCTCTTGGTGGCTTTTCCTGAAACAGTCTACAAGTGTGAAGTTTTTTCTCTATTTCCCCACTTTCCTCTTTTCTTCCTCTGCTCCTGTTTTCAATCATGGACTGCCCAGGCAGCGTAGTGGTCAGGCTTAAAGACTTGCTAGAACTGGATTCAAGATTTATGAGAACTAGATGTAACCAGGCCTCTCCCAGAGGTTTGGGAAGAACAGCTGGAGTCTGGCACTTTCCGTCATGACAAGGACTATTAAAAACTAAGAGTTGAACTGCAAAAAGCAGGGGGGGGAAAATGTTTAGGCTTGAAATGCAAAACAAGCGCCTGCAGTATCCAGTCCGTCTGCACAGGGGCCAATTCTGACAGCAAACGCCTTTCGCAGCTGCCCAGACTTGGGCTTATTTTAGAAACCACTTTAGAAACAAGAGGTTAAAAGACGAGAGGGAGGGAGGGAGGGGGATCGGAGGCCGGGAGCTGTCTGTGTGCGATCCCAGGATGCAGAGCCTGGACTGGCGGAGTGGGTCACATCCTGCGCTGTCTGGAGGCCGTTCCGGCCGGACCACCCCACCCAGGGCTGATGTAATGGCCCGGCCGGCTGTGTTTGTGGAGATCACCAAGGCGTGCGTGTGTCCGGCCATCCCAACTGTGTCCGGCCATCCCAAGCCAGGACGGCAAAGCTCCTCCACAGCAAAGAGGGAGGGGACGTCGGCTGTGCAGGGAAATTTGAAGGCTCTGAGCTGCTGCTTCCACGCTGCTTTTCCGTGGCATTCCGACCCACTCCTTGCCTTCCATGCTCTCTGTCCCTGTGGGGCCATCTCAGCACACAACCTGTCCCCTGTCCAAAGACTGCCAAGGGTCACCCCCAGCTGGGCCTTCAGCTGCTCTCACCTGGCTGCAACCAGAAGTAGGATGGGAGACCTGGAAAGGGAATGGTGTCACTGCTGGAAAACTGGGAAGAGACCACTGGTGTTAATTCTCCTGGGCAGGTGATTTGTGCCTTCACTGATGGAAAGATGGGGGATGTGCCAGCACAGTTGGGTAATTATTATCAGGTTATCATGGTAATTATTCATTCTCTAACCATATGACTGTTTCAGACCTGAACTACCCACTGGCTGAGGCGGCAGTGCTGATTCAGAAGGGATCCCACACTCCTGACTCCTGTGTCCCACTTAAATACCAACAGCTCTATGGGATGATTCCATACCAGGGTGCCAGCAAACAATCCAGTTGGACTTACCTGCATTTTTACCTGCCTTTGATCAAAGCTGCTCCATGCTGTTAAATAATATGGTTCTAATTCACAAGGAAAATAAAAAACCTCCCTTTACCTGCTTTGCCTCTCCTGCCCCACAGCTTTATCTGACAGCCATTGACAGTGTGACATCCCCATGTGGCCAAGATTAGGGGGTCTGTGCCTTCTTTTTCTCTGGGGATTTTGTCCCCCTTTTCAATGGGAATTCTGACTAGGGAAAAACCCACCTTCATCACTGGCTTTGCCTCATGCTAAAGCTCTCTGTTAGTCCCAGACAAAAGCCATAAACACCCAAAAGACTTCACAGGCTGACCTCGGCATCTGTCTGGGTGTCCACACCATGGGCGGGGCATCCCTGTTCCTTGTCCTGCAGTACTCACTGAGGTCCCACACCACCTCCTTGGACCCTTTTTCCTAAAACAGAGGTACCATGAAGTCCTTGAAATTCTGGGGCTCCTGTTTAAGCAAGAATAAATGACCCATAAATCACCAACTCCCAACACCATATTAAAAAAGAGGGATAGCTGCACAGAAGACACCCTCAAGCAGGGGCTGGATGGAAAAAGAAAGGGAATTCAGCCTTCAAGTGCCAAATATATTAAAAAGACAAATAAAACTGCCACTCTCTAATGAGTGGCAAGACTGGCTCCCAGCTGGTCTTCGGATGAAGCCAGATTGCCTTGGGAAAGTCTGGTGGATCTTTTGCGCACAAAGACACCCATTTGACCCATCAAATGTCCGGACATGGTGGTGGCACAGGCCAGGCCTCCTCAGGGATGGCAGCACAGCTGCCTCTCAGCAGAGAGGTTATTTGGGATCCACATCTGGCAGCACAGGGTAGTCCAAGACTAGGCTTCTCCTAAAATTAAGCTGAACTTGTTCCAGTAGCTCTACCCAGGAAGGGTATCTCAGGTGAAAAGCACTTTCTCACCTCTCCAGGTGAAACTGAGAAAAACTGAAAATATCAGTTTAAAAGTTTAATTTCCATTTCCTGCCTTTGGCTGTTCCCATCATAGCAGTGCTGGCCCCAGAGACTGTGAGACTGTGACAGCATCTCCTAAAACAGGAAGAGAAAAATACACATACCCATATTTCTGAAATGTACCTTTTCCTTTAAGAAATTTCCCTGGTCTTGGGGAGTCTGTGATATCAGTTCAACATAGCTCTTCATAGGATGTAAAATAAGGCACAGGCTGGCAAACAATGGGAATATAATTATTATGAGCTTTTCCCTAAAAATGTTTGTTTCTGATTTTTTTCCTTCTTCTTTCTTAATGTTAAAAAACCAGCATCTTTCCTTCAATTTTTTTGTTGTCTCTTAGCAACTGAACAGTTTTGATCACACACTGCTTGGGTAAGGAGATAGGAAGTGATTTGGGGAACACAACATTCCAGAAAGGTGACCTTTTTCTGCTCTGGGTTTTCAGTTTGGGCAAATCTCTTGGGAAAAATTACAGCCAGCACTAGCCCCAGCTGCCCCATAACGCTTCCACATACTGGCAACAATATCCCATTAAAAACCTTGTTGTATTTATTGTTTCTCCTCCTCTTTGGGGCTGTCCTCTGTGTGAGATGGAGCAGAAAGAGGGTCTCCCAGAGCTCGTAACATCTGCAGGAGGGTGGGCACAGGTGTGTTCCTGCTCCACACTTGTTCCTGCTCCCTGTGAGACACAACAGGCGGAATTTGGCCCCATGGAATTTTGCAGGAGTGGGATGTTATCATACCAGGACTGCAGGCTCATAGCCCTGCCAAGACACAATAAAAAAGAGCTGTTTCGTGGTGGAGGAATATGAGGAGCACATGTTTGGTCAAGCTGGTGGGCAACGTTGTTCCTTCACCTCCCAAGGCTGGCTGGGCTCTGGAATGCCCATAAAAACACCCTCCACTTCCTCCCCTTGCTGCAGGGGCAACAGAAGACCTTGATTTCATCCCATGCAATTAAAACAAACGGTTGCCACATGTAAATATTTGTGTTGTTACCCATCTCGCTTCATCTGTGGGGCTCTGAAAAACAAACAGCAAAACACAGCCCTGGCCACTAGAGCAGGGCCTGGGATGTGCAGCAGCCAAGCCAGCAAGGCCAGGAGGGCAAGTAGAGCCTAGGATGGGCCACTGGCTGGATTTTGGATCAACACAGAGCTCATGGAATGGTGCTGGTGCTGCCCTCGGGGGTGTCCCTTTGAGAACACCCTTTTCTCACAGCCTTCCCAGCTTCCCTGAGCGTGATGTCAAAGGGACTGTCATGCACGTCCATGGAAAATTCATGTTGCAGAGGTGGAAAACCCATGTTTGGTCTCTGAAACATCCTCCCTGGTGATGTATCCAGAGCCCTGGTCCTCAGCACGTGTCTGCCACCAGCAGTGGGGAATGATCCCTGTGGGTCCCTTCCAGTTCAGGGTATGCTGTGATTCTGTGATCCCATACAGGGATCCCCGCAGCCAAGGACAAATCCCTCACCCCTGATAAGCACCACATTATTTTAATGCAGTTTGCACCCACAGGATTGGGTCCAGAGAGAGGAAAAACACAGCTAAAACCAGGCTGCTTGTGCCTGTAACCTGTGTGACACCTATGCATGAGCTTGTGCACAACCCAGGTTTGGTTCAGCTCAGCACAAATATTACAAAGTCAGGCCTTTGCCACGTTTGTCTCCAGGGTTCTGCCTTTTGGCATTTGGGAGCGAGGTGGATAATTATGCAGGATTTTTCCTTCCCTTGAGAAAAGACAAGCAACCTGGATCGTTTCTGGCTTTCCTTGGTGTCTGTCCAAGCAGAAGTTAAAGCTCTCACAGCAATTTCTAAAATCCCCTTTCAGATAACACAGCAGCTGGGTTTCAAGGTTATTCTCAAGGGTGTAATAGCAGTATTTCTTCTTTACTGCAATACCATGATCTTATGCACAGTTTCAAGAAGCTTTAGGACAACTTTAAAACTGGAAAGTGTTTTGTTAAAGAAAAAAAAAAAAAGGGGAAAAGAGAAAAAAAAAATCCAAACCACCCTGTTAATTCCAGTCTGCTTTCTTTGTGCTGTTTTGAATAAGTTAGAAAGCAAACTGGGAAAATTTAATTTACACCAGGAAAAAAAAATAATACTGCATTCAAGAGAGAAAGAAAATCTACACTGATACTGTTCCACTTCAACAATTATTTGTAGCATATCCTATATATATGTACAGGGTATATATACACATATTTAGATATAGAAATGTTTTTCCTCTCGGGGTTTTCCTTTTAAAGATTTTTGCCTTTTCACATGTGAACTGTAAACAGACTGACAGATGGAATTCTTTTGTATAAACTGTTTCAGATACACTATTCTTCCATGCCTATGTCAGTTGTTTACAGTATCAAAAAGCCACAGATACGCCTAAAAGTAAGGAAAGTTGGAATTCCTGCCAAACATTTGGATACCATCCATCCTCAGAGGCTGTACCCTCAGTGCACCGGGTGGTGCTGAGGAACCTCTCACTTAGAGGCATCTCCACAAGATGTGTGTCAGCAGGAGGCTGGGGATCTTCAAAGCAAGGGCTGGGGAGGGAAGAGAGGGGCACTTTTGCAGACTGCAGGCCCCCAAATTTGCTGCTGCCAGTGTCTACGCTTGTTAACGAGCGTCTAATGGGCTGGTGGCTGCTGGGCTGGTGCTGGGAACATCTGGAGCTCTCCATGTGGGTGGTGCATGGTCCCCATGGCACAATTTTTTTTCTTCTTTTTTTTTTTTTCTTATGTGTTTTCCTTCCTTGTTTTCGTTCCCCGAGTGCCAGGCCAAGAGTCTGACCAGCATAACCAGCACGGAGTGGTACTCAGGGCTCTCCATGACTCTGTGTGAGTTTTTATCAGCCTAGTTTGGGCATTTAAAGCGTGAAAAAAAGCCCAGAGGCTTTGAACAGTCATCCCAAGGAGTCTTGCTCCTGATTTATGCTGTCTCAGCCAGCAAAATTCCCAATGCTGTCCTGGGTGATCCCCTGCCCTGTGTAAAAGCCATGTAGACAAAACTTTTATTTTCTTTGACCTCCATCTCTGGCACTTACCCTTAGAAAGGCTTCACCTGTGTGGTCCTCAGTCATTGAAACTTCTCCAAATCCTTTGTGCTGCTTTTTTTTTCTCCCCAAACCATGCCACAGGGAAGAAGGGAAATGGCCACACATCCCCATCACCACCAGAGCCTGGGCTGTCATGCACCAGAGTTAAACACCCTGAAAAGTCCAGTCGTGGTCCATCAGGAAGACCACTGTGCCTTCAGGTCTGAGGGATTGGGAGACCCTGAGAAGTCCTATGAGCTTTCAGATGAAAAATCCTCTCCCAACACGATAAAAAAGAGGCCCCATGACACAGAGAAAGGTTCTGTGAGATTCTGAGTTTAGGGAAATTAGAGAAAAGGGCCTCTTGAATGCCAGCATGTACAACTTGTCCCCATAAGGCTCCCCAGGGATTGTCTGAAGGGCCGACCCCCTTCTTTCCCAGAAGATGTGGTTTGGCAAAGATTTGGGGTTTGTTCACCAGGACATTTAATTCATCCAAATTTGGAGCTCAAAAAGGTACCAGCAGTAAACGCTTTGAGAAAAATCTTCACAAAATACCCAGAAACAAACAAACCAAAGAAAACAACTTCCAACTGGTCAACACACCCTACCCCCATGTTTGCCATCAGAAGTTGTTCTACATCAAGTCAAGCCCATCATCTCCACTGGAACAAGATCAGTCAGGAGTCTGTCTGCACGAACATTAGTGATGCTCTGACTGGGGAGTTTGGATACAGCTCTGTCCTTTTCCTGGATGGAATGCCCAAGCCTGTGGGCACCAGCACAGACTGTCAGCTCAGCAGCTGTCCAGGCATGGCTGGATGTGCAGCTTGGTCTGCCTGGACAACCAGGAAAGCTGCCCTCTGCATTTACTTCCCAGGCCCATCACCTTCTGAAAGCTACTTCTTCATGACACCTTATCCATACAGAGCCACGTTTCCTCATTCCCAATGGGAATAACACATTGCAGTGTTGGAGATATGGTGGCTGGCAATAAGGATGGGCTCAACAAATGCATGGAAAATTCAAGAACAGACCTAAGAAGCTGCTGTTCAGGCCTCCATCCTCCAAGGAATCAGGTTTCTCCAGGCTCCCTCTGCACCGCAAGTGCTTCAGCTCTGGTTCATCCTTTGCAAAGCCTGGATCTACCCTCCTTTTCCTTATAAATCCTCAGCTGGGAGTCCAACTGACCTGTCTTAAAGATTGTCCCCTGTGGACTGTAAGCAGGATGGTTGGATGCATCTTAAAGCATTCCTGCATCACCGCTGTGCCACCTTGCTGAGAGAAACTGGAAAAGGCTGACTGCAAAGAGGGGAACTCAGAGGATGGGGAGGGAGCAAAAGCAGCTCAATAAGCAGGTGGGGGAAGTATACTAATGGATCTGTGCTTTGCTGGAGTATGGAGGAGGGACATGACTGTGCCAAGAGCAAGCTGGACTCTGGAGCTGAGCAAGGACCCCATAGGGTTGTCCCTTAAAGCCCTGAACCCACACTGGCACGGGTTACCCAGAGCAGCTGTGGCTGCCCCATCCCTGGAAGTGTCCAAGGCCAGGTAAGACACAGCTTGGAGCAACCTGGGAGAGTGGGAGGTGTCCCTGCCCATGGAAAGGGGGTTGGAATGAGATGATCTTTAAGGTCCCTTCCAACCCAAACCACATCACAATTCTATGAATGATTCCCACCCTGTGTAATTGAAATGTTCCTTTGCAATGCTCTGTAGAGTGTTTGAACCTTTTGCACCTGCCATTTGCAGGTGGCCACATCAGCAGGTCCTGTCCCTCCTCCTCTGCTCGCTGCTGGGGCTGCTGTGAAGCAGAGAGCTCAGAGAACATGCACACCCCAAAATACAACTGGGATGAGAGGCAGGGATCTGGAGGAAGGATGAGGCCATTGCAGAAACTCCAGTTGTACAAACAACCCCTTTGGAAGTTGTGGCTCTGAGATGGAGAACACCAACAACAGGGTGTGTGAGACTTTCCTGCTCCCCCTGCAGCACTCAGCTCCTTGTCCAGGCCAGCACAGGCTCCTCCAGCTCCAGGGGAGTCGGGCTGTTCTCCTGTGAGTCTCCTCTGAAGCTGGAGCTGCTGTTCCTGAGGTCTCTGTATCCATGGCGAGCTCTGTGCTCATGTAAACATTGCACAACCACGAGCCCCCGCTGTCTGAGGGCAGCAGAGGCACCACTGGGCTCCTCCTCTTTGGATTGCTCTTCCTGGGGGAGGGCAGCACTTTGTGGAGTCACGGCAGCAATCCCCAGAGCTGCCGGTGAGCCCGCGGCACGCTCTGAATTACGCTCACATTGCTGAGAGGATGGGTCACATTTTGGGAATCCGCCCTGACCTCCTCTGGTGATGCTCTGGCTTCCTGAGGATGGAGACACGGAACAAATTCTTGCCCAGACTTGAGGAACTTTACGACACTGGGTGATGAAAAAGCTCCCAAATCCTTGCAAAGGGGGCCTTGCCTGGTGGACACCCCTCCTGGAGGTGGGATGGGGACAAGGCGATGGTATGAGCAGCACATCCTGGGGTAAATGGGGCACAAAGCAGGAGGAGAAAGTGCTCTGGATCTCCCCCATCACTTCTGAAGGTCTGCCTCAGGGGCACAGCAGGACCTCTCCAGCACAAATCCTTGGTGTGCTCCTTGCCTCAGGGGCAGCAGGGTTTGCAGGTAAGAGCACAGCCTTGTCTGTGATGGGGAGAAACCTGTGGATGTGTTGTTTTCTGCACAAACCCACCTCCTCTGCTTGGAGAAAGGTGCAATCCTGTCCTGTAGCCGAATTTAAGACAGACTGGCTGGTGGTCCCTGAACTACTTTGCCACCTGCAAGTACCAAGTTACTGATTTGCACACTGGAGTGTTCTTTGGAATTTCAGATTTAGAAATGCAGGGAGAAAAGATTGCTCATGGGCAGCTTGAGACCTTCCCAAGGACCTGCTGGGTGAGCTAGTGGGAAACTTCAGCTTCTCAAATGAGGCAAAGCAAGGTGGAAGCAACTCAATTTGTCCATCTCCATCCCTGACAGCTCCTGGGAGGAGAGGGGGAGCCACAGGAAGAGCTGGCTGGGTCAAGAGGGGCAGAGCACGGTGCTGATGGACAAATCCTTTCCACAGGCTGGGGTCAGGCCACACTGGGCATTCCAGACCTGGCACAGCTCTGGAGATGGTGGAACACTGTGAGACGCCCTGTGAGGCTCTGCCAGTGCAGGGCTGGGAGTGCTCTGTGTGAAACAGGAGCACGGTGCACAGACCTTCCACGCCTATTGGAAACAGATTTTTCCTTGACACACAAGCGCAGAAGATTCCTCTGGAATGAGAGCCCTGACCAAGGCTGGGCGGCAGAGAAGGGTTTCCAGCTCCTTGCAGAGAGGAAGGAAATCCGCCCGTGGGACAGACGATATTGTCTTTTGTTTGACTCTGCAACGCTGATTAATGAATGCTTTTTTGGATTTCACAAGAATTTCTGGGGTTTGTAAACTTTCTTCAGAGATTTTTCTGGGAAAAATCGAAACTGTGCTCGGGGTTCTCCTTCTGCAAACAAACCACTCAATATTTTCATTCAAATAAAAATTTTCCATGGATAGTAATGGGGATTTCTCAACCAGTGTCATAAACATGGTAGGCACTGCATTATGATCCAGATAAAATTTGTGTTTCAGCAGCAGGAATTCAGGTCAGAGCCCTCTTCTGATGGACCTTGTGTAGCAAGAGATAACCTTGCTCTGAGGACTTCAGAACAGAAAAGGCAAAGGGCAAGAGAAAAAAGAAAAATACTAAAAATACGCTTTAACAGATGGGGCAGTGAGGTGGCAAAAGATGAAGTGATTTGTTTGACGTCAGGATCATGGGAACATCAAGCCAAAAAGGGGAACTAAATCCATCCCTCTTGGAAGGCTCAGTACATATCTTTAACCACAGACCATCCTTTCCCTCTGGTGTTACTGACTTTTGGCCGAGCCTTTGCTCTTCACTCGGGGATGGCACTTGGTGCAGGATTATTTGCTGAGGATCAGGCCCCTTATTAGAGTGGGTTTTGGCTGATTCATCCAGTTCATCACCTGGGCATAATGCACAATGCCTTCTTTTCCCATCAGTCCCTCCTGGAGAGACCCAGAGTCCTGGTGAAACTTTTCACGATGTCATTGAGTGCAGGCAATGCTGGCAGAGATCTTAGGCTTGGCCACTGACACAGTAATAATAATAATAATATTAATGATAAAAACAACAATGCCAAAGCCAGACCTGGACCTCAGTGGTTTTCCTTGGATGCCTGGCACCTGCACCCAGGATTGCACAGATCCTGCAATGGATCGAAACAGAGTGGCAGTGCCACCTCTGCAGAGACAGAAGGAGAACAAGGAGTTTATCCATCATGTGGTAGCTGGGGAAGATATTTGGGCTTGGTTTCATCCCACCTGGCATGCTGGTAGAACGCTGGCAGCACTCATTTGACCATAATGGAAAGCATGTCCAACACATGACCGAAATCTGGAGATTTCCATTCACTTTGCTTCCTGTGGCAGCACAAATCCCAGGATGGCCAAGGGAGCTGGCCCTGTTCTTTGTCCTCCTGCGGTTCTTGCAGCTGCTGGACGAGGTCAGAGGTCAAATGCACAGCCTGGTGATGGGGACAAGCCCCTTGCTGTGACCCCAGGAAGAAGGGACGCCTCTGGGAGGGACAGGCCTGGGAGCAGGATGGCAGCGGGGCACTTTGCCGAGCCCTGCTGGGCCTGGCGTGCGGAGCAGGCTGGGATTAGGGCTGGAACTTGCAGCATTTGGGCCATTGTGCAATGCTGGGCAGCTGGAGGGTTTCACTTTTCAGAGGGGAAAAGAAAATGTGAAAAACTAGAACCAGAAAACTCTTTTCTTCCCTCCCCCTTTTTTTTTTTTTTTTTTTTTTTGGACCTATCCAGAGCTTTCCACAACACTGGTGATTTAAACCAGGCCTGGAATATGAATGCAACTCTAATATTTCTACCTTCCTCAGCTACATTGATGAGTCAAGGAACTGGCTGAGGCTGAAATGCAGCAATGCATATGCACAGGCTATGGATGAAACCTCCCCTTGCATGGAAACCTTGTCAGCCAGGGCTGGATCCAGGAGGTTAATAATGTTCTGTCCTTCATGGGAAAGAGAATATGAATTTAATTTAAAATCTAGACATGCCTTCAGCTCTGGAACAGAGAACACAAAGCTAATTTCACCAACAGGCAGAGGGAGATGGAAGCAGGGCACATCCTGGACTCTGCATCCAGGCTGAGTCTGGTCTTGGAGCAGATTTCTTGGGACATTTGAGCCCATAGGTGTAAGAAAGCAGGGCCATTTTGAGGGGAGGAATGTGGGGCTAAGAGAAGCAGGTGCCTGGGGTGCAGGTGAAGCACTCGAGTGCCAGCATCCTTCACTGTCTGGACTTGGAGGCAGCAGCAGGGAGAGCTGCAGGTGACTCTTCACAGGGACAAGAGGACAGAGGTGGCCTCAGTGCCAAACCAAAGCAGGGAGCAGAGGAGTCCCAAAGCCAAATGACTGCCTGGTGCTGGGGGCAGGAACTGGGCTTTGCTCTCTGCAGCCCAGCCAGAAACCCTTAAAACGGCCTCCTGTCCCTTTTCAACCCTCATCTACATCCTCAGCCTCTCCTCCTCCATCCCCCATGCCAAATAAATCTCCTTAGAGTTTAAATAAATGCCTTAGTGTCCTAAAGGTCTTGCAGCCTTGGAGAGGAAAAAAAAGAAAAAAAGAAAAGGTATTAAACCTGAAAGAGAAATAGTAGATGTGCATCTTCTTCCCTTTGGTCTCTCTGAAGGCTATTAAGTGATGCAGGGTGACTGTGGACAGGTACATGCAAATAATAGGATCAAGGCAGCAGTACAAAGGTTTGTCTCCCAATCTTAATGCAGGTGTGGGAGACACAAACCAGGTGGCTAAAAGGCTCCTTTGTTTGAAGCTGTCAGGAGGAGAAGCTGATAATCTCATGCCTCATCCCTAAACTCTCTTTCAGCCGTGTCAAGGCATCTCCTCACATCAGGAAGTCTGCAATGACATGGCTATGTGCTAAGCTCTGTTAATGTGGTCCGAGGTTTAAACACTTCAGGTTGAAAGTGGATAATTGGTGGCAGTAGATTTTAAAAGCTCACACAGGTGCCTTTGAAAAGAGGTCAGGAGTCAAGTGCATCTCTCCTATGAGAAATGGTGAGCCTTTCCTAAGGAGATCAAAATTCTTCCACGGAGAGCCCCAGGGCCTTGTAGGAACTGTTATTAATTTAGTCCTGTATGTTCCAAATAATGGGAAAACGATACCACATGTGTACAACGCCGAGGAATCGGGGCACGCTCTCTCTGGATAGATAAGCTTTCACCTGGCACTCCTGCATCGTTAATTAAGTAATCCCCTCTCAGCCTAAGCAGGAGCAGCACGGGAGCTGCCATCCGTCGGGGTTCTTGGCAAGTGCGGGTGGGGACAGCACGACCTCAGCTTGGATGGTACCCGTGGGGGTGAGGACAGAACCCCTCAAGCACCTCCCCGGGGGGGCTGGAGGGCTGTGATGTCTCCCACTCGGGTTTTCCAAGGAATTTGGGCACCCTGGCCGCACTGCTGCTCCCACGGGTCCCTGCACAGCCACCCCCGCAGGTACCCAAGCAAAGCGCACCTTTAAAGGACAACTGCTCTCTCCTGGCGCGGTGCTATTTTCTCAAATTGTGCTTAATGAAGGCAAAGCTGGAGGAAATTAACATCCAATTATTCTCTTAGGGCGGATTTCTTTGTGCCGGCCGCGGGACACGGACCTGCCCAAACCCGCAGCACATGAAAGCGGCTCCTGCCCGCAGCAGGATCGGGTTGCAAAGGCACCGAGCTCTCCCCGGCGGAGCCCTGCACCTGCCCGGAGTTTGATGGGGATGGGAGAAAAGACAGCGGATCAGGGCCAGGAGAAGCTGCTTTTCCCCCACCTTCGCCATGTGTTCGAGTTTGCCGTCTGAGCACTCAAGATGACAAGAGCCAAAAAAGATGAAATAGCATCGTTATCACCCAAATTTGCATTAAAAGTGCGGCTTGGTCTCTGTCTGGGCGTGGTGGCTGTAACCAGCTCCTAATTCCGCTGCTTCAGGTGCCTCCAATTTCTCCTGTGCCAGTAGCTCCTTTGATTTTGGGACCTTATTCTTTGCCGTTTTGGTGAGTGCAGCCCAAATACACCCAGAAGTGTCTTGTGAGAACAAGCTTATTCCAATTGTGAGAGAACACAAGGAATTTGCTTCTTGAAAATATTCAGATGAATTTGTTGATATATTCTGAACGGGTTGATAGAGCGTTTTTAGTGATAAGGCACCTCCCAGTCTTGCTGGATTCTTTGTGAGCAGGTGCTCATTTTGTCAATTGTTCAAGTAAAATAGCTGTTTCTGTCCTCCTTACGTTTTTTTTTCTCTGTTTGTGACTGGGGACAATTTGGGAAAGATTGCCACTGGTGAAAATATGTTATGTATTTTTTGTTATTATTATTATTATTTGCTGCAAATTTATTTGTGTGACAGTAGCAAGTCAGAGGGTCTGAAGTGACACAAAGCAAAAAATATGGTCCCTGCTCCAAAAGCTTTAAATTATCCCAACTCCCCAAGCGTTGAATGGTGGCTCAGAGTCCATCCATTTCATTTGAATTTTACATTACATAGAAACTGAACTTTGGGAGGGGGAAAAAAACCCTAAACGAAGCCTTGACCTTTGCAGCACAGTCCATGTGATTTATGGAAACACTTCTTTTGGATTTATTTTGTTACCTGAGAACCTGAGAAACCAATGCTTTAATAGAATGGTTTGCGTTGGAAGAGACCTTAAAGACCAATTTATTTCAAACCCCTGCCATGGGCAGGGACACCTTCCACTATCCCAGGCTGCTCCAAGCCCTGGCCTGGAATATTCCAGGGATGAGGCAGCCACAGCTTCTCTGGGCACCCTGTGCCAGGGTCTGCCTGCCCTCACAGCCAGGAATTCCTTCCCAAAATCCCATCTGACCCTGCCCTGTGGCAGTGGGAAGCCATTCCCCCTTGTCCTGTCCCTCCAGGCCCTTGTCTAAAGTCCCTCTTCCAGTTCTCTTGTAAAAAGTTTCACTTTTGACAAAATGATCTTTCCTGAAAGGAACAAATATCTCATTCAAAGACATTTCCCAAGCTCTGGTTATAAGGAAGTTAAGAACAGCACTTTCCCTTTTTTTATTAATATTGTTTGTTGGTGAAATGGCTTAATGGCTGCAGGGTCAGTTGACAGAGAGGAGGTAACATTGTTCTTCTCCTCCAGCGAATGTAGTGCTTGGCATGACTTCAAAATAACCCTATTGTTTGTCATCTTCTCAGAATACACTATAAAACCCCTGTTAAAAGGGAAGATAACGTTTTCTAAGCATAAGTCAAGTGCCGGGTTGCCTTTTTTTAAAGCTGCTTGATGAGAATTAATGGTGTTGGATCTCCTGTTTTAAACACATTTGGCCAGGTTTTCTGGAGGCACCTAATTTATCTTGAGGCTCTTTCATCTATTATCTAACTGTGAGCTTGTTCGTAGCTCATCAGCCATCCTGGTTTTGACAGGGGGCCTTGTGATGAGCAGCCAACAGCGGAGAGTGTCGGGGCCGGGCGTATCTCTGGCAGGAAGGTGATGGGAAAAGCCTAACCTTCTGCCACTCCTCCCAGCACTCACCAAACCCAAAAATAGAGTCTTGGATCATCACACAAAACCCCTCAGCATGGTTCCTGCATCCCAGTGTCAAAGCAGATCCTCGCCAGATCAGGTCCATTAAATGGGGAAATGGTGCCATCGGCTCCTTGGGAGAGCTTGGGGTGGTGTTTGGGGAGATCCCCCTTGTTGGGGGGACAGTCTGTGACTGTAAAGCAAAGGGAATTGCTTTGGCCAAGGCACGGTGTCCATGGAGCCATCAGGAAAGAGGAGAAAGCAGCAGAAATTTAAAAAAAAAAAAACAAAAAACAAAACCTTATCTAATAAGGGTGGGAAATAAAGAGCTTATGTAAAAGAGGAATTTTTCCACAGTTCCCAAGCAGGAATTATCTGGTACATGATTCAGGACCTTCGCAGATGTGTAGATTTTGGGCGTGAGCTCCCAAAGCCATTCTGGAAGCAGCCAGAGGAGATTTGCAAAAATGAGGACGTCGCCTTTCCTTTTTTCTGCTTTCAGCATCGATGTACGCAAGCGCTCGGAGCGGCAGCTACGGAGCTGCTGGAAAGTTTGTCACCATAACACTGCCTGTTTATGCTTTGTGGGGATGAAAGAACAGCTTTCTTCAATTAGGCTTTGTACTTCAGCTGGCAGGCGGGTGCCGATTGTCTCAAACTCCACCTCTCCGCTCGGCCTGGCTCGGGGAGCCGGCGGAGGCTGCGCACAACAGCGCCCGGCCCTGCTGCGGATCACATCTGCTCATGACGGGCAAAGTGGGAGACATCCCACTGGGAACAGCAGCCACATGGACTCAGGTGGACTGACTACTCCGACCTGCTGGAATTTTCAAACCATCGGATCACAGAATGGGTTGGAAGGGGCCTTTAAAGACCTTCTCATCTGCAATGAGCAGGGACTTCTTCCACTAGACCAAGTTCCCCAGACCCCCATCCAACCCGACATTAAATGTTTAGTTCCCAGCAATGGGGCATCCACCACCACTCTCTGCCAGGGCCTCACCACCCTCATTGCATAAATTTTCTTTTTATACCTATCTGACTCTCCCCTCTTTCAGTTTAAAACCATTCCCCCTCGTTCTATCCTTTCTCGATGCTTTTCCCCTTCAGTCCCTGCTCCATGCACCTGCAAGTGGCTGGCAAACCATGGAGAATCCTGCTGGTGCCTAATGAAGAGTTCAGCCTCCTTTTAAAGCCCACGGTGGTGCAGGGACAGCAGATTCTTTCCATTGACTCGGGCAAGTTTTGAATAGGTTGCCTGGATACCTGGCTATGGAACGCAGCACGTGTGAGCGGCCAGTGGATATCCCTTTAATAAGAAACAGGGCACGGGCCGGGAGCTGCCTCAGTACCAGGGTGGATTTATAAGGCACTGACTGCTCTGTGTCAGGCAGATTTGCAGATTGAGGGAATTTGGAGGGGGTTTATGGCTCGCCAGAAGCTGATAGCAAGGCCGTGGCAAAAAGTCAAAACGCACCACCCATGGCAGCCCTTCACAGGGAAAACTGACTTATAAAACAGGATCTAGAGAATGCTGTGATTTTGCCTTGGAACTCCTGAAGGATGAAATGCATTTCCTGCGTCAAACCATGACAGAGAAAAAAATAGGTGGAGACTCTGAGATGAATGAATGATGATTTATAACAATTAAAATCAAACATACACCTTCACACTCAAGCAAGTGCACGTAAGACGCCAACAGCTCTGTGCTATTTGTCATCTCTGCTATTTGTCATCTGTCCTTTTACCATAGTCACCCTACAAAAGGAGGGATCACAGAGAATGTCCACCTGTCCTACCCCCTGCCAGGGGCCAGACCTGCAGAGACACGGTGTGACCCTGGCCTGTCACACAGCTGAAATTCCTCTGCTTAAGCCAGAACTGATCGTGGTGCCTTTTTGCATGTGCCAAACAGAGATTCACCGATGGAGAAAGATGAATATGGCTTTTTGCACTTGTTCTCTCCTAGCAGGATTCTACTGAGGTCTGGGGTAGGTGAGTAGTGAGTGGTGTTGGTGCATGAGGAGGCAGCAAAATCATGACCCAGGAGAGGAGCTCTACCACTGCATGGCACTTGCACGTTAATTGTAAATCGTTTTCCTGGGAATAAACAAAAGCACCACTACTGGGAGACCCTGCTCGGGCAGGAGAAAGAGCTGCTCTTCATGCTCTGAACTCAGACTCTGATTATTTATTTATTTCCTTTCGGCCTCAAGATGTTTCTCAACAATAATCAAGGGAGAAACAATGGCCCATTCACGGGGGCACTGAGCTCTCCCTTGTCCTAGGTCCAAGCGGGCATTGCTACTGAGAACTGCACTGACCCGGGGCTTGGCAGACCCAGGTGCAACATCCTTCTCTCCTGGGGATTTCCAGCCTAACCCTGAGCCAGGTAATTGGGCAGCTAAATCCCTTTAAAAGTCTGGGCCCTTTCCTCAGCTCCTTCACCGTAATTCCTCTTCTCACAGGTGGGTTGTGAGATTAAACACATGAAAGACTCGGAGGCACCGAATGCCGCGGTGATGAGACCCATCTGACAGAGAGATCAGCTAACCCAGGGCAGCCGAGCTGGAAAATGCCTTAGATTTTTCTCCCCGACAGCAGGATGGCCTTGTGGATAATTGATTTCCCCCTCGGAAGACTTGAAGTATATTTTTGGGGAATGCAAACATTTTTATTTTCGCTGCCTATTTTTCTTACCTCCTCAAGAAATGGCTTTTCCTCCACACTCCTCCAGCTGCTCTGAAAATTCAAGGGAAAAAAAAAAAAAAACAAACCTCATTAACTTTCCCAAAGCCTTAATTGTCCCATTTATTTCAGGGCAGTAGGAAAGCCCATCTTTCAGTGGCTCCCTCGCCCTGCTAACAACTCACCGTAATCCTTTCCATAATCCCCAGGAATGCCGATCACTCCGGCGGAGTTTGATTCTCCTCGCTGATGAATTGCAGGGTATTTTATATCCTCTTGTCACAACCCCCTTCTCCTGCCTTTGCTCTTTCAGCAAGGAAAGTCACTTTTATGTTACCCATCTGGGCTTCCCCCACCATCAGCGGCTTTTTTCTCCTCTTAGGTACACAAAAGCAAATGTTCTGGGAGCTCTTTAAAATACCTGAGCAACTGGTAGTAAATGAGTAATTTCCTGTTGTTCTAACCCCCTTTTTTTTTTTTTTTTTTTCAGCCGAGTAGTTATCTTAGCTTGGCATGTTAAGATAGTTGCATGATCTTCAGTATTTGTGTGGATAAATATTATCTCAGCTCATTCCTGAGCTGATCAAACTGATTCTATAAACAGCCTTTCCTAGCGGAAAAAGGGCTGGTTTGGTGGTTGGTTTTTTGGTTTTGGTTTTTTTTTTTCCTTTCTTCTTTCTTTTTTTTTTTTTTTTAATTCCACGAGTTTGGCGGATGCTGGCACGCAGGAAAACTACTGTATGTGTGCTTGCATTGCAGAAAGCACAAATGTGTCCATTAGAATCTTTTTTGAGTGAGCGCACTGGGCAAACTAGGTGGTTTTGGAATGACCTCATCCCAGGATCCCGGCAGAAAACAGCCCGTGTACATAGCAGAGTCTGGAATGTGAGCAGGACCTCATTCATAAACTTCCTTACCGTTTCTTTACACTCAGAGGCAGGAATAAAAAGCAGCCAAAACAAGCAGAAATGGTGTTCCGGAGTTAACCAAATGGGAAAATATATAGATACACTTTTTAATTTTATTGTATTATTGAATTGAGATACTTTTCACCATCTGCGGGAGGCTTGCTGTGCTGATACATTCATTCTTTCTCTTGGATCAGACTGGAAACTTTATTAAGCTTTTTTCTTTTCTTTGTTCTAAATCTATTTTTTTTTTTTTTTTGTGATAACACCTCTGTTTTCCACCACCTGCCCTGTTTCAGTGAAAATACAGAGCTTGAAAAATGTGTTACAAGGGGTGCTATGAAAAGACTGGAGCTCAGAGGCCTAAACTCAGTTACAGAAGGTTTTTAATTAAAGCTGTTAAATAGCAAGCAGAGAAACACAATTAATTTTTGTACTTTTTATGAACAAAAGCACCTTAGGTCTTCATCCTCCTGAAGTGGGGAGGCAGTGAGCAGCAGGTGTGAACACAGGAGGTCATCCTGCTGTGCTGGAGTGAGGTCGAAATAAACTCAGGCTGCAAAACCTGGCTGGGAGGCTCCTGGTCTCTCCACCTGGCTCCCTGGTGGCATTGGCCAGAGGCCACCAAACAAGGCACAGGCAAATCTGGGCTCCTCAGGCATTTCCCTGGTGAAACACAGTATTTTTTAGGCACATTTGGAGCTTCAGCCAGATGTGAGCTCCACCATGCTAAGCAACATTTTCACCGCTTTTAAGTCCTTTTTGTCAGCTTGGCAGTAAAAATTGGGCTGGATGATTGTTGCAGCCACTGGAAGAATTTTTCTGTGGTCTAATGTAAGTGCAACCAAGGAACTCTGGCATGTGCCTCCAGCAACTTGGATTTCCAAGTGGTCTTACTTTTCAGTGCTGGACACTCCCAGGAGGAACTGAGTTTCCAAGAGAAGATGACAGTGGGTGTATTCAGTCCAACACAGCTGTAGGTACGGTACAAACATGCAATTAGAGACAGTTCCTGCCCTGGAGAGCTTGGAGTCTAAATAGACAAACAGATCATCTCCAGATGGTAGGGGCTGAGGGTGAGTTGGTGGGAGAGCGAGTGAGTGCGTGGCACTTCTGCTGCTGCTGGATGCACACAGATGGTCAAAAGGCAGGGGAGAGAGAAGTGCCTCAGGCCTTGCACAGGGAGCAGGGAGCTCGGATTTCCTGCAAAAAGCCTGCAGGGGTGGGGCCGGTACGTGGCGATAGCTGTAGGGCTGCCTATTGCAAGGGATGGGGAGAGCTGGAGGAGGGAAGAGCAGGGAGAAGGAAGGAAGTCCATTTATAGCAGCTTCCTCTGAAATGCAGGGGGGCTGCCAATGCGTGTCAATGCCTGGTGGTGAAGAATGGATGTGATTTAACTTTATTAGACACATGGGAATTTGCTGTGGAAAGGAGGATTGATGGAGAGGGCACGAATTTTGGCCAGTCTGTAAATGAAGAGTGCAGCAGTGAAGAGCTTTTCCACCTCTCACCATCGCCAGCCTGGAGAGGGGGACTCCTGTCCCAAGACCAGGTTGCAGACAGGGTGCTGGAGGATCAGAAGAGCAGAAACCCTCCAAAGGGAACTACAGGCAGCCATGTCTGGCTCAGAAAGTCCCTGATCTGCAAATTTTTGGGAGCTGAGTAAAGTTCGACCTGGTCTAGAGAGAGGTGTCCCGGCCCATGGCAGGGAGGGATGATCTTTAAGTTGCCTTCCAACCCTTAACGTTCTGTGATTCTTAGGGGAGGTTGTACAAACCTCATATTCTTCCTCAGGCCTGTAGAGGCTTTGGTCCCCTCCAGAGGCAGGATATTTGATGGCATGACCCACAGAATTGCTCTTGCAGTCCTGCTCTCTGTCATTTCCCTGCCTCGGTCACCTCAGCCTCCATTCTGAGGGAATGCAGCCAAAGTGAAGAACCCACTGGTTGCCTGGGAAAACATCTGAGGATTTATTTCATACCACAAGCACTGTAGGTGGCTGTAAGGTTTGGGAGGATGTAGATGAGTATTTGTGGGGAAGTATTGAATTTCCAGTGGCCAGAACAATAAAGAATAAGAAGAGAGAGGCACCTCTCCAAGTAGGGCTTCACCAGAGTGGGACAAGGAGCCAAGCATCCACCAGCCATCAAACGCCACATGGTTCTGTGCTAATTCCAGGAGTTCACCACCAAACATGGGAAAACTCTCATATTTAACTTGGCAAGAGGCGAGCTGATTTAACTGGTATAGCAGAGATGTGGTTGTGCAGAATAAATCAGTGGGCCACAAATTACACAGGAAATTTGGGTCTGGCGTTCGGGGTCGAGGAAGGTGGGAAGATGAAGGAATTAAAACTTGATACCTTTTAAATATTGCTTCAGGGTAGAGATGACCTTGCTGTAATTCTTTTAAATTCCCTATAAAAAGGGCAGGAATGCATGGCAAGCCACCCTTTTCCAACAGACATGTGGTGACACAGAGAGCAAAACTGGAGCAGGCAGGATGAAAGACATGGCAATAATCAGTCATTTGTAATAAGAGGAAATTATACTGAGGTAGGATGATTTGGATATGATGCACTCTAGGCAATCACCTGCCCTTCAGATGGGCTAAATTTCTAGGAGAAATATTAATTGGAGGAGGGCTCTTATAAGCTGTAACTGCAGTGAGACCCATCAATGGTTTCATCTGACAAAGTGACTGGCTCCACTTGTGCCATGCCAAGGTCCTGCATGCACTTGGCTGCTACCAGGAAAGCTTTGGTCTTCTAGAAACAGGAGCTTTACCTGTTTGACACCCACTGTCTTCAGATTTTTGTAAGTTGAACATTTTAACCTAAAAAGAAATAATCATGATCAACTGAATACGACTGTGCGAATCAGAGTTTGCAAAGCCAGTAAGGATGAAATGAATGCATGAAGGATGTTCTTTGAAAAGATATTCAGTGTCAAGTAAAAACTCTGCATAGCTGAAAATACATCACTTTAGGCAAATGGAAAAAATACACACCTGGTTTCTGGTCAGAAACTTGTTTAGTTGCACTTTCCAGCTAATGAATCTTCTTTTTTGTTTGTTTGTGTTTGCTTGTTTTCCTTCTAATGCATTTAGCTTTCCATCTAGCCCATAACCCTATTCCATCTAGTCTAGACTGAATTTCTCACTGCCTTGTGATTTGATTAAGTTGAGCTAATTCTCATCAGATGATTTGAAAACAACCTGATCCAGCTTCTTCAGATACCTTGGCAAGCTGATCTCTACCTACTTGCAACTGCCTGAGATCACTTCTGATAATTCAGATCGCATGTGATGCCTTTAGGGACCGATCCAAATTCTGCTAAACCAGCATAAAGGTTTGCCCTGGTCTAATAGGCTTTGGACCAGCCTCCAGCCTCTCCAAAACAGCAGGTCATATATCTGACTGAAGGTAAAATGTTTGGCTAGGTGCCTACAAAATGCATTGTAATACAAGCTGTGGATAATCAGAAGACAAATTCTGTGTATGTGCAAAGTATTAGTGCCCTTAATGATAAAGTGCTCATGCTCAACATGATTTTTGGAAGAGGCTTGGAAACGGCAGGCTGGAGCTGCTTTCCACATGGGAATACCTTGCAGGCAGTAAAGAGCAGATGGAAAAGATCAGCGTGAAGGGAATGAAGTGCTCTTCATGCTGCAAACCCCAGGATCCGTGGATGTGAGCTACTGACACTTTGTTATGAACTGTTTGCCCTGAACAGGTATCCTCCCAACCCCGGAAAAGCTTTTCCTACAGGGAGAGGCCATGCTCATTGTCAGCTGAACCTATTTAGGGAGTGTCTCTGGGCTATCTGCTGTTCTCCCTCAGGGAGAACATTCCCTTTGCTCCCTGAAAACCAGAGAGCCCTGTGCTCCATTCTCCTGTGCAGCAGGACACAGCTGATGTCTCAGGGAGGTGATTGTCCCACCACATCTGGCAAGATCATGGGCAGGCACCTGAGCACACGGGGAGAGGAATGGTTTTTGCATCCCCACAGTCTGCCCAGCTCTGTCACACCCTGGGAACTCACATCTGGTGATGCTGCAGTGCAGTCTGCACCTTCCTGAGCTGCAGGACTGGAACCACCAAGTAATTCAATCAAGGGAGCTTTAGGACAGAAGGAAATTGTGGTGAAATTCAGGAAAGGTCTGTCCACACTGAGGCACTCAGTTTATGGTTTTGGCAGAGCTCTTTATATCAGCAGCAATGCCTAATCCCTAAACAGATGGGCTGAAAAATCACTTTGTGATATGGATGGGCTGCGAGGAGAAGCATATTCCTAAAGCAAGGCACTGCATGTTCATTCAGCTTTTCCAGAGGGCTGCCTTGTCTGGGGCCCAGCTGAGCCAGCAAACGGGTCTGTCTCCCTGTTCCTGAAGTGCACATCCCTGAAAAGCTGTCACAAAATGCTCCAGTCCTCTCCTGCACCCCAGGAGAAGGTGCAAAACAGTTGGTGACTGCCTTACCTGTGGTGTCATCCCATAGAGAGGGGATGTTTTGGCAGCGACAGTGGTTCTACACCAGGGTTTTGCCCATTATTGGTTGTCCAGAGGTTTGATTTCTTTTTTTTCATGCACCCAACCGGCACAGACATGTTAAAGTGACCTGCTCAATGCACCAGCTCACACTTGGTGGCACTGCAGGTTTCTGTCCTGTCTAATTTTATGGCACATTCCACCAGCCCCTTGAATTATTCTAATTCAAGGATAAAAAGTTCATGACCAATACGAGCTTTATCTACTGTTATTGCTTTCGATAGCAATGCCAATCTGAAAATCTTCAGTCGAGTGGGTATCTCTAAGTGCCCAAAGCCATGTCTGCTAAATTTCCCTTTCTTTCCCTCATGAGCTTATTTTCTTCTTTTATTTACTGTGTTCCCAGCGATAATCCAGCTCTTCACTGTGCAAAGTGCAGCAACAAAAACCCTCAAAAACTTCGAGAAGCTGAAAAAATTCTGTCTCTGCTCTATCAAGGAAAGACAAGGTCCTGAAGGATGTGGTGTCTCACCTTGAGTTGCTCCAGGACAGCAAAACATCTCTGAGCTTCTGCATCCTTCATCTACGAAGTCCTTTCCCTTGGACCAGTCCTGGAGTGATCTCATCTCCAAGGAATGCAACATCCTTCTTAGAGGCACAGTATGGATAAGTGGCTGGGAACATGATGCTTGGTAAAACAAGGAGACCAGGGAGTTCTCAGCAAAGCTGGAACAGATGTTGTTCCACAGTGACATTGTTCTCCCCTGGAGTCTATTTACTAATGTCTCAAAAAAGGAATTCTGATTTTTATACAGATTTTTATATTTTCCTGCAGCTTCTTATCCTACTTTGCAGCTTTTTCTGATCGTCCAGGCATCTCCACACACTCCTGTAGGAGCAGCCACACTGGACTGCGCATTTCACCTGCAGTGTCACAGCTCTCGCTGGAATTTGCCATCGTGGTGGTCCCATGGAAAACATAACAAAACTCTTGAGGAATAATGGCTCTTCCTGGGGTTTTTTTGCTATTCCATGTCCCATTTAGTGTTGTGCAGGTGCCTGCATGTCCAAATGCTCCTTGAGCTCTGTCCTGAGCTGTGACCACTTCCCTGGGGAGGCTGTTCCAGTGCCCAACCACCCTCTGGGAGAAGAGCCTTTTCCTAATATTTCATTTTTTCCTAATATCAAAGCTAATCCCCATCCCCAACACAACTGTAGGCACCTCAGTTCAAGTGATTTGGTGTAGTTTTAGGCCAAAATGCTTTAATTTTGTGCAAGGAATCATGACACTGAGGCTTTGTGTTTTTCCATCACAGTCAGATTCCTTCACAACTCTGCCCATCCAGGGAAGGTGAGCTTCACGTGCCAGCAAAGAGAAGCACCCTGCTGGCGAAAGTCTGGCAAATGAATCCATTGCTGGTACATCCCGGCCCTTCCACGTGTCTGGGAGCACAGGAGACCTGAGTGGAGTCTTCCTCCCGGAGAGAAAATGAGCAATACCAAATCACCCCCTCTGCAAGGAGCAGACACTGTCGGCTTCAGAAGGGACTGCAGAAGATTTCTGAGGTAGATCAGCAAAGCCTGAGCCCAGGCTGACCTTACCAACAATCAAACTCACTGCCTGTGGACTCTGATCCCCATTTCACCTTCTGCTCTGGTGTTTCACAGGCAAAGCTTGGGAAAGCCCAGTCCTGGAGAGGACACACAGCGATACTCAAACCTGCAGGGGTGTGTAGGGATAAAAAGAGGGGTAATGACTTCAAACTGCCACAGGGCAGGGTTAGATGGGAGATTGGAGAGGAATTCTTCCCTGTGAGGGTGGGGAGGCCCTGGCACAGGGTGCCCAGAGAAGCTGGGGCTGCCTCTGGATCCCTGGAAGTGTCCAAGGCCAGGTTGAACAGGGCTTGGAGCCACCTGGGCGAGTGGAAGGTGTCCCTGCCATGGCAGGGGGTGGGATGAGATGAGCTTTAAGGTTCCTTCCAAACCAACCCATTCTGTGCATCTTCCATCAGTGGCTGATGCTGCAGCTCTCCTTGTTGGCTGAAGATCTTTTGGAGAGCCCACATGGACCCTCAGGGCCTGGCTGGCAGCTTTTCTCTTCCTGGCATCAGGCAAATGATTTGGATTTTTCATAATTTCTGATTTCTAGAATAAGAATCCTACAGTTTTACGGAGCTGTTTTCCAACAGTTAACGTGTGTGAGGTATTCCTGTTAGGATTTTGGGTCAGGAAAGCGTCTTGACTCAGGGGAAGAGAAAGATCTCAGCTTTTGAAGTGTTGCTGGTGTGAATACACACAGTAAAGCAAAGGGGTCAGCAAAACCCAGGTGACAAACAACCAAAAAATACCAGAGAGCAGCAGGTACTTGTGCAGGAGCAGAAACCAATCCAGAGGCAAGCAGACAGCTCAAATTCACGAGCTGAGATAAACCCAACGCAGAACTCGACCTGCCTTGATCACAGCCCAAGGAAGACTTTTATCAGATGTGTTTAAACAAATCCCTTCGGCGATTCCTGACTCACGTCAAGGGAAAAATATATTTTGTCCCTGAAAGAAAAATCTTACAGTTCCTTCTAAACTCACCAGTAAATCAAGACAAGCCAGAGATCTCAACTTGGCAGCTGCTGGTCTTCATTCTCTTTGCTCAGCTGAAGGGGGGTCTCAGCTTTTGGGGGCCTGTGCTTGTGCAAAGCAGCAGGACCAGCTCTGCATAAAGCCCATGCAGTGCAGGGGCATTTTGAGGAGCAGACTGGCACTTCCCAAGGTCCCAACGTGGGTGGCATTGCCAGCAGCCTCTCTCCCCACACTGCCTGTGGTCCCACTGTCTCCAGCAGGGCTGCACCAGCACCCACCAGCCAGGGACTAACCTTGCTCACCAGCAAAATTCAATGTGTTTTAAAATAAAATCAGTCCCAGGATAGACTCTGACACCCTCAGACACTGGCAGGGAGCCAGACCAGTTCCAGATCAAGCTCCATGCCAGAACAGAAGTTCTTTCAACTCAAGGAGTCCAAAAGTCAAGACCCAAACACAAACCCAAACTGTCACTCCTTGTCTTGCACTGGGGAGACTCACTCAATGGAGCGTCAGGAATGTGGAATGGAAGGGAATCATCTTTGCAGATGCAATTAATTTCTCCAGGCAGCAGAACTGGTGGCTGCAAAGAGGTTTTCAGATATGGTCACATGAATGGTTTGTATCACATCTGGCCTGGATCAAGAACAGTGTGGCAGCAGGGCCAGGGCAGTGACTGTCCCCCTGTGCTGGGCACTGGTGAGGAACCTCAAATCCTGGGGTCAGTTCTGGGCCCCTCAGTGCAAGAAAGAAATTACAGAATCATAGAATGTCGTTCAAGGAGCTGGAGCATGTCCAGAGAAGGGAACGGAGCTGGGAAGGGGCTGGAGCACCAGGAGTGGCTGAGGGAGCTGGGAAAGGGGCTCAGGCTGGAGCAAAGGAGGCTCAGGGGGGACCTTGTGGCTCTGCACAAGTCCCTGACAGGAGGGGGCAGCCGGGGGGGTCAGGCTCTGCTGCCAGGGAACAGGGACAGGAGGAGAGGGAACGGCCTCAAGCTGTGCCAGGGGAGGTTTAGATTGGACAACAGGAAGAATTTCTTCCCTGAAAGGGTGGTTAAGCACTGGAAGGGGCTGTTCAGGGAGGCATTGGAGTCTCCACCCCTGGAGGTGTCCAAGGAACAACTGAACGTGCACTCAGTGCTCTGGTCTGGGTGAGAAGGTGGAGATTGTCCTCAAGGTGGACTCTGTGATCTTGGAGGCTTTTTCCAACCTCCATGATGCTGTGATTCCATGAAATAATCACCCCTGAAACACAAAAGTGGAAGAGCAACAGCACAACCCTGCCTTGTGTCAGCACAAAACCCCCACCTCAGTCACAACCCCGTGCCCCGACCTCCTGTGGGGCCACATCCATCCCACCCCTGCCACTCAGAGGATGTGACCACTGACACTGATACTCTACCCCTCAGGCAGGATTTCATCTTTCCAAGATTATCCCAGACTCCCTTCTGCCCACCTCGTGGCTCTCATCCCCTGCTAGGTACGTTCAGCCTGTGTGATTTTACAAGGGTCAGGTGCTGTGCTCCGGCAAACTCCCGTAGCCTCTGTCTGGAGTTCACAGCTATAAATAGGGTCTTTCATAAGGCACTGCCTGCACAAGTCCTGGCACAAACAGTGTGGAACACTCTGAATGAGCAGGGTTTGATGGGAAGAGCCTGCTGCCCGCCTGGCTTGGCAAACCCCACAGCCCTGTTTGGGATTAAACACTCAGATATCCCGCAGAACGAGCTGTTAGCCTGGCTGAGGCCATTCCAGCTTATTTCATAAGTGACTTAGACAGATGTTTAAAGGATTTATGTAAGGTTGGCTGAAGTCAAACACAGGTGTAAGAGATGAAAGGGGAATGGGAAAAATGCACTGTGATGATCGTTTTTCCATTTCTCTATTTTTTTTCCCCTGGCTGTTGATTCTAGTGCCCTTTCCATGCAATGTCTGCACTCTGAGTCACTGAGAAAAAAAAAACAAAACTATTTTTATTTACTACTAGTGAGGAATGAGGTTTTACACAAAGCTGTGCTGTAGCTGCGCTCTCTTCTCTTGTTTCAGCTCTCCAGTTTATTTTTGCTCTACTTCAGCTGCTTTCTGCTCACAAGATGTGCTGAGCAGACATTGCCACTCTGAGGAAGGGGAGAAAATTAAAGATGTGGAAATTCATTGCAGCCTGCTCATTATTTGCCTTTACCAGCATGTAATACATGAGTCTCCTACCTGCCTGTGCCAGCCTGGACTCTGGATATCTCCAGTGGTTATGGAATAAGTCTTCACATCTTCTTGTGTGGTTCTGAGCTCACCAAGGTGGGTCAGCACAAAGGATCCACACTGTGGTTCTTTAAGACCCTTCACACGTCACTTGCAGCCTTCCCCAGGGCACTGCACATGGATTTTGTCCATGGAGAGGAAATCCCACCTTGCACCAGGTTCTCTGTCCCAACCCAACTTGGCACCCACAAAGGGAAGCTCTGGCACAGATGGATAGAGTGGAAAGAGCTTATGGAGCCCTGGTGGACTGGAGTGGGTGTCTTGGAGCATCCCCCTCTGAAAAAATGTGTATCCCTACGCCTGTCTGAGCAGGGGTTGTGGGACAAACACAGCCCAGCTCACTGCTTTTCCAAACAACGTGGAGGATCTCATCCCAGCCTGCTAATGGGCTCTCTGTTGATTCTAAAAGTTGCCTTGGGATCAGGCCCTAAAATAGCACCCACAAATCGCCCGCAGGCATCTGTGATCCCATCCGGAAAACAATTACTGCCTCCCGCTTTCCAGGTGCATGAGCCAATGCTCCTTGGCATGCTCTGGACACATCTTGGGCACACTTCAGGTCTGGAGCCCTGAAGTGGTGATGGGTATTTCTAGGGGATATTTTGCTGTCTCCTCCATCAAACGATACCTGGGAAGAAAAGGCAAATCCCTGGGATACACCCAGGGGGTGAGCCTGTGTTAGCATCAACCTGTGTTAGCTGGGAGCATCCAAAGGGTGGATGGCTGAGGGACAGTGTCTGCCTTGATCCACCCC
This sequence comes from Corvus kubaryi, assembly GCF_017639235.1. Lineage (NCBI taxonomy): Eukaryota > Metazoa > Chordata > Aves > Passeriformes > Corvidae > Corvus > Corvus kubaryi. The sequence goes on from NW_024582054.1 coordinate 33,672,964, forward strand.
CCACTTATGTGTCTCCCCTTTGCATTTTGCATTCTCACCTTTACAGAAAAACCCGTTCTGTGATGGTGCAAAGCTCAAGGAGGTGCAAAGTTCAAGGAGGAAGATGGAGAAGACTTTGGTCCCAGAAATTCTTACAAGACAAACGAGGGGGAAGAAAACACAGCTCATGGGTAAATCCACAGGAATCATTCCCCCTCATTAATTATGGAGCCCAAAACCCACAGGTAAAGGCAGAGCATCCCCATCCTGCAGCTGGCAGGGAGTGCTGGAGGCACCGGCTCAGGCAGCCGGGGAAGGTCATCGGCAGAGGCGGCGGCAGCGCCAGGAGCTGAGCTCACATCTCCCGGCTCCCCAGCCAGTCCCCGACCCACGGGGCCATTTTTTCCTCTCCGTTCTGCCTCATTAGCACCAGTAAGCACTTCTGTCATCAGGGACACGCACACTCTGGTGGGGAGTGTAATAGAAATGCCTATTAATAAATGAAATAATACTTTCCAGTTTTCAAGGCTCTCGGTGGCGGCCGCTCAGCAGCCCTGGCTGAGTCAGGCTCTTTTATTTACACCCTCAGCCCTGCCAAACCTGTTGTTTGCCATGGCCTGGGCTTGACCAGGGACATACCCGGCTGCTGAAGGATTGCCTGGAGCTGGCCACGCAGGCAGCCCCAGATGGGGAGCCGGGAGCCAGCGATGCCGGTGGTGCAGCAGGCAGGCATGGAAGAGCAGCCGGCGGGGAAGGGGCCCTGGGCTGGGCTGTTCCAATGGGAGGACAGGGGCAACTTCATAACAAATGGTCTGTGTTAGCCCTGAGAGCCTCCAGCCCCATGGTGGGGATCCCTGTGCAGGCACAGAGCTGGGGCTGGGGCAGAGTTATTGCTCCATTCTCCTCACAACAATGTCACACCACAGGACGTGTTTTATGGGGACATTAATCCACACAGCAATGGCCTGACTGCGTCTCACCACCCGAGGTGTGTATTAGCTGCCTCTATAACGTAGACTCCAGTGGGTTTTATTGCTGTTCCAGCATAAATCCTGGGGTTTAGAGCCTTTTAAAACTCTCCTGTTAAGCTCTACTCTTCCAGGTCCCAATCCAGAGAGTGGTGGGAAAGCCCCAAACTTCCTCACCCTTATCCCATCTCTCAGTTGATGCCCAAGTCAGCTCAGGCTTTGCAGACATCAGAGCTGTTCTCCTGTATTTCCCAGAAGAAAGCAAGGATAACAAAGGGATTTGGTATGTTCCTCCTTCTCATCTATTCCTTTTACAGCTATTCAGAGACTCAGTGCAGTGAGTTTATCTCGTTGGCCAGGACACCCATCACTGCATCCGAGACCTCTCTGCCACCAGCACCTGAGTTGCCATCACCTTTTGTATCCCTGAGAGTCAGCTGGGAGCTGCTCCCCCTGTCTCTCTAGTCCTTGCTGAATCTATTACTACAAGAAGAAGGATTACCAGGAAGGGAAAGTGTTCTGTTCTTAGGAGGTATTTATATCGTCAAGACAGAAAGAAAAACAAACAAACAAAAAAAAACCCAAGGGGGGGGGGGCCCCCCCCCCAAAAAAAAGGAAGAAGCCCAAAGCAAATGTTCTGGCTGGTGAAACAGTGACGGAAAGCATCAGGAGCTCTCACCTGGCCTGTGTGCCATCTGTGAGGTACCTGTGGCATCACCATGCTCCAGGGCCACTCTGCCATAACACAGAGGGCCAAGCCACAACTCTGCTTTTTAGCGACAACTGCAAAAGACCACCTGGGAACTGCCTCCCCAACCCGTTTCATTTCACTTTTCACCAAACTCTCTCCATCCACTGCACAAGGATCAGGTAGACCCCTGTGCTTGCTTTGGGAAGGTGGGCACACTGTGGCCATAGGGGGGTGGTTTTCACCTGCCTCACACCCTTCCTGTGCTCTCCCACCCAGCTGGATCCATCCCCCTCTTTCTGGAGGAACAACCCAAAGCATTCCTCACACCAGAGACCTCCCCAGGGAGAAGTAATTTCCTTGCCGAGGACCAAATTGCATTAACTCATTAAGGCTGCACATCTTGACCCAGCTGCAAATCTTGAAAAGGTCCCCACTTAGCACTTGACAGGAATGTCAGCAATTCAGATGCTTAATAAAAGCAGGGAAAGGTTTGTCATTCTAACCGTGCCAAGGGCTAAATTCCCTGTACCTCTGCACTCCAGGGAATGCCAGGCCACAGGATGCTGCCCTCTCCCTGTGGTGGGGGGCACAAGTGGTACCAGCCATGGAATAATTTGTAGATAGGGAAAAAAGATTTGGTGTTGGGAACGTGATTTTGGAGAATTTGTTGTCACCCCATCCCTGGAAGTGTCCAAGGCCAGGTTGGACGGGGCTTGGAGCAGCCTGGGATAGTGGAAGGTGTCCCTGCCCATGGCAGGGCTTCGGAACGAGATTGGCTTTAAGGTCCCTTCCAACCCAAACCATTCTGGGATTCCATGATTTGACCATTCTGCCCTGGACCTCCCAGAGGAGCAGGACAGATTTTTTGGGATCCTGCCATCATCCCAACAACAGCAGTAGTGGAGATGGCAACAATTGGCCTTGAGTCATCTCTGACAAACACTGACATTAATTCTTGGCAATTCCCTGTCATGCTGAAGGAAACTTTAAGGAACAAAGTGGTCACCCATTAAACAAATCCCCTGGAGATCCCAAGAGCAGAGGCTTCTGCCTGGGACCAGAATTACTCTTATCGCAATATTCACCTTTAGGCTGACTCAGCTCAGAGAGGCCAGATCAAATTGCTAGAAAACCATAAATTTTAGGACGATCTGTTTTTCATGTTTATGAGAACACCACAGCCCCAGACTGAATCTCTCCTGGGCAGTGTCCACAGGGGCATATGGTTTTCCTCCTAGGACTTTCCATCCTCGATGATGGATTCAGTGACCACATGTGGAGTCTCCAGGAGAGTAGCTTTTGGGCAGGTGACCAGCTTGGGTGGGGGACTATGTTTTGTGCCACCAGCCACAGCACTGGTGACCACTGCTAAAGTGGTGGCAAGAGATCCCAAAAAAGGACATTTTGGAGTAGGAACAAGAGGCAAGACAAACTCACCAGTTCCAGCTTGCATGGCTGACCAAGAACAGAGTTTCCACTGGCATTTTATTTGAGATACCTCCTACATTAATGCAAACACTTTTTCTCCATACAAACACACTGTGTTTGTAAAAGTCAGCCCATGAGGATCTTTCCTGAACATGGAAACTGGATTCGACCAAATCACGCCTCCCTGCTCCCCACCAGCTTTAAGAGATGCTGTTTGAGGATCCCACTGCACAGAGGGAATGTGAAACACATCTGATGTCTGAAAGCTCTGTCAGCATTTCCTCCAGAGGTCAATAAGCCCAGCTCTGTATTTAACTCTTATTTAACAATACTCCTGTGGAGAGGAACAGCACAGATCTTTTCCCATCCATTCTTGGAGGAGGTGGAATTGCCAGCATCATGGAGAGATGTCCCACCAGCTTATGAGCACAGGCTGCAGAGGGAACCTCAGTACAATAGTATTCCAGGAATGAGAACATTTCTCCCACTGCTGCCCCTTGGGATGCAGAGGAGTCACCATACAAAATGCAATTCTTTTCTGGCTGGAAAAAAAAGTCCTGAGCAACTGCAAGACAATAGCTGGGCCCCATCATCTCCCCTCGCTTTCAGGAGACATGTGTGGGAGATGTGTGAGGCTTCTCTTGCTGCACACTGAACTGGCAGTGTCACAGAGAGCTGGATTCTCCTCCACTTTGTGTCCAGAGATGATTTTGGAAGCTGAAATCTCACTTTAGCCATGAACAATCTGTGAAGGTCAGCTTGCTGTACTGCTGGGTGCTTATCCAGTTTGGTTATCAGAGTGACAGAATTTTTCTCCCTCATGGAAAAGTCTTTGACAAAGGAGAAAGGAAATGAAGCTCCTGTTAATGCTGAAGCTTTGCCTGTTTAGTGGTGGGTTTGGCAGCACTGGACTTGATGGACTCAGTCTCAGAGGTCTTTTCCAACCTTAACAGTTTTATAATTCTATCCTTTCCACCTTCTCAGTCTTGGTCACTGGCCTGGCACAATGACCACAAGATGACACTGTCCTGGCATCCAGATAGTCTCAGATGAGCCATTCCAGCTGGTTGCATACTTGCATCCCTCTCCCAAATGGCCACACCATGCACATTGTCCTTCAGCTTTTTGCCAAGTTTGCTTCATACAGGCCAGAAAAAATGGAGAGAAAAATAGCTCCCAAGAGCTTCATCCTGCTCTGCAAGTGTGTCTCTGGTTTCTAAAGTAAAGAAAACCTCCAAGAAGCAGGATAAAATGAGGAGAGTTACTTCTAAATTCTGGACACAAAGAAACTTTAGGCCTTGAGGTACAATAAAAGCTGTTCCAGGATGTTTAACAAGGTGCAGACTTGTAGAAGACTACCAGCACCAGGGATGTGGGACTGAGAGCTGGGTTATCCCTGCAGAAACCTCTCCCAGCTGATCTCTTCAGTGTTCAATGAGGAGTACATCACAGTCCTGTTGATCTCCTTGGATAAAACCTTCTCCAGGCCTTGGACAGTGGAAGAAACAAGGATGAATCTTAATTAAGGATATTTCTAACCTTCTGCAGCAGGGGAAAGGTCCCACCTTGACCCTCACAGAGCAAATGATGTCACACCAGTGACCTTCTGACCCCATTAGAAAGCAGGGAAAGGAAGGTCACCTGAGTGCTGTGTTCTTGGAGCACGCTCAGCTCTGGTACTGGTGGGGTCTAATGAGACCCTAAATGTAGCAGAACCTAAATCTTTGCCAGAGAGAGAGGAAGACTTTCCTCAATGCCAAGATTTACAGGGTTTTCAAGCACAGCTCAAACCCAAGGCCATCCCAACACATCATCATTCTTTGGTGCAAGGAATACCAAGAAGGGGTGGAATCACCCCTGCTCTGTTATTGACCTCTTGCCAAAGCCTGGCTTGGGACCAGGGAGTTGAGCCAGGGGATATTTAGCTTCAGGACTGGTTCTGACTGAAGTTCAAGCTCAAACTACTCTAATCAGGGTCCAGCATCATTTAAAGCCCAGGTTTGGCTGGGCTGTGGTTCAAAATAAAAAGACCCCGCTCTTCCTGTGGAATGTGGCTGCTCATGCAGTGCATGGGATCCATGGGATGTAGAGGTGGATTTGCAGGCCACTTGTCTGTGAAAGGAAGGACTGTGCAGTTTTTGTTTAGTCTGGTTATAAATGTCATACGTTATATATCCTTCACCATTTCCTCGCAAGACCACTTCGCTAATGGATATCTGCACCAGAAACTTCTGTGGCTAGACAGCCAAAATTTTACCTTCTTCACTTTCAGCCCTTCCTTATAACACTGTAATTCCTCAGGATTTATGTCATTCCAATATTTGTTTCATTCTCCCCCAGTTGCTGCTCGCCAAGCCAGTGATATTTCATTTATTTTAATCTTTCTTCCAGAAATTCCATTTTTCCAAGCTGAACCTTGGTGCCTTCTTTTTTCTCCCCTGATGTTCATCTCATTTGCCAAGGGAAGGCTAAGGCACTGTTGCATTATATTCCATGTGAAAATTATTCTATTAGTGCACTGCACTGGGCTAAGAGAAGGATTTGTCTTAACCAGAGCTGAGCACCCGCCTTGCCTTTTAACTTTGGTAGCTGTGACATAAGAACTGAAACTGCTGGATCTGGTTAGTTTCTAAAAAAAAAAAAAAAAGAAAAAATAATTAAATTGAGAGATTTGGAGTTTTTTGGTATTGCTGAAACTACTCATATATAAGCACCAGCAGTGTCATGTATCACAGACAAATCTATTTTTTGTGGAATAACCAGAAGGTCTTTTTTTCAGGAACACCTGGATCAGTTACATGTATTCTCTACTCGTTGCCATTTATAATTTTGTGTATAAGGAATTTAAACTCTGAGTTGTGCTGCCCTGTGTGGAGGGGAACACTTGGCTGAATAAACCTGACAAACTGTTACATCAGACCCGCAACAGGCAATTACTAATTATGGAGGGAAATTGCTTCATACATCAGTCAATACATCATGTTGTAATTATTTTAACATTAAAGGGGGAAAGATCAGTTTGGATAGGTGTGCAGTCATATTAATAAATTATTTTGGGGTGCTTCCTACTCAATTTGCATGAGCCTTTCCTCAGGGGATAAGATTTCTCTTTGAATTTTGCTGAAATATTGTCCAACACACCTATGCTTGCAAAGTATTTGATTGGTTTAAGGGAAGGGGGAAGTCAAGAACTGGTTATGCTTTTTAGCATTTTTAAAAACCACTTACAGCATTTTAAAAAACTATTTACAGGATTTGAAGAAATAAAGAGTTTGCAAACCTCCCCAGAAAACTGTGATTTTCTTTGCATGGCTAATTTTGCTCACTGGCAACTGAGTTTTCTGTAAGACCTAACTTTTCTCTTTAAGCAGAATATCAATTCTGTGACACTGTTGGGGAAATACCAAAACAGATAAAACAGCACCATGTAGGTCTATTTTAAGTCACAAAAAAATATGTCTCCTAACACTTTCTAAAAACAGGTTTTGGGTTTTTTGAGCAACTCTACAACCCACTTTTCTTTTTTTGTCTGAATGAGAGAACAGTCAGGAAACTCATGTTGTGTTTTGAGAAGTTGGAGCAGCTTTCCAGGATGGATTCTCCTTAGAAAACTGTACTGACAAGAAAGGACATTAATGACCTTTACACAGTGATAAAATTAACTAAATGACCTTATCCTTTCTCCTGTAAATAAGATGTGACTTTGGGGCTCACACTTGGGAATAGTGTAACTCCACCAAGATGAATATCCCTATTAAGGAGGAAGACCCGAAATTCCACAGCAGGCAAAGGAGATTCCTTGCCAGGGAGGTTCGTGGTTTGTGGCATCCTGGTGCAGCACAACTGGGATCCAGGTGTGATGAGGGACCTCAGAGTTTCCCCTGGTGGTGGCTCAGGGTGGGTGATGCCTGCACAGCTCCCCAGCACTGCTTTCCATGCCTGCCCAGAGCCGTGTGTCTGATTTTCCATCTCTTTCACCCTTGGGAATGCAGCCATTTATCCTCCTGCTGCAGGAAACTCCACAGCCCTTCCCTCCTGGGGAGGGAGCCCTACACACAGCCCCAGCCCTACACGCTCCCCCTGGCCCTGCACCCCACACCACAATTTCCCCCATCATCTTCCTGCCCCTCCCTTCAGCTCTGTTCCCCTTTCATCTCCCCTTTCTCCTCCCTCATGGGCTACCTATGATTTTCAAATGCTCATATTCCAGTCCCTCCTTCTCTGGTGGAAACTTTAACAAATGCACCAACATCTGCTACAGTTAGTCATCACACTTAATGTACAGGATATTCCAGCTGGCTTCACTCTCCTTTTATTATGTATTGGAAAGAGGTTTCATCTGTGCTCCTCTGGCTTGGCCAGACACACACCCAGACTCACCTCCACGTGGTGTGGACACAGCTGGGGTACCATGGGGTGTCCCTTGGCCACCTGCCCACGGCTTCCCCCAGTCCAGCACCCCACCCACTCTCCTGTTGCCCACAGTGGGAAGTGTTTGGGTTGTAAGGACCTTCTTTGAGGAGATGGGATGTCCCATGAAGGCAGCCTGAGTTTGAGCAGTGGTAGGGAGAGAGATACCCACTGCTCAAGCAATTCCTGATGGCTGGAGATGGCACCAGCCTGCATGGCAAGAACTCCTGGCTTGTGGTTGGGTATGGAAGCTCGTGATGAAAGCTCATGATGAAAGTTGCAGGCTTTCCAGGCAAATCATTAAAAGCTCACATTAGCAGGAAATCCATCTCTTCCCAAATCTGAGGGCAGAACACTCACCCTCCATCCCTGACCCAGGGAAGATGCTCAGTGCCTTCACAAAAGGGACCTGAAATGGGAGAAAGCCCAGCCCAAAGGCCTCATTTCATGGAAAAAATGAGCCAGAATGATTTCAGACACCATCACAGGGACTTTATCCACAGCAGACTGAGAACACAAAAACTGCACAACTGCATTGTTGGGAGCTGGAGCATCAGGCAGGTGAGGGCAGCTGGGAGGAGAGGAGAACAAATAAATATCTTCAATTAAAAAAAAGAAAAATAAGAAAGAATTTATGAAAAATCTGCTGTTTGGGTAAAAAAAACCCCAACGTATGCTCTCCTGTTTCTTCCAGCAAGTGTTCACCAGTTTTCTTACAGCACTGTGGTCAAGCACTGGCAGCCATGGAATGCTGCATGAATTTTGTTCAGAAAAATACATTACTAAAGGAAGCTGCCCTGAAATAAGAGCAGAAAGCAAAAATTAAAACACGAGAAGGGACTGAGGATTTAAAGACTTCAAGGTGCACGTCCTGACATGGGGGCCTGGCTGGAGAACAAGCGACTGCAGAGCGTTTGAATGACGTTGGTCCCATCAGGTGTGCGCTGAAGAAAAACACAACAGCAACACACTGAGGCCATGAACACCCTGAAACGGGGCTTGCAGCTGACTTCACACATGATTTCTGTCCTCGGGAGTTTCCAGCTAATTCCCTTTGCAAGACGAGCGCTTTCTTTGCTTTCCTAGATAAATATGGACCCACGTCATGCACTTGTTCCCCCGACAACACTTTACAAAAGGAGCATTTTTCTCGAGTGTTTGATCGTCCTCAGAAAAGAAATAGCAGATGGTTAACACAGTTGTCGGCTTTCTCTAATTGCAGGTGAAATCCCCGGGTCAGGAGGATTTCCAGCTGCTAATGGATTTTCCTCATTTTGGTGTGAAATCAGTAAGCGTAGAATCTGTGCTGCCAAACTCCTCTCTGTGCCTCGGTTTGGGGTCTCTAAATGTTATTCTGGGTAAGTAAAAGCTGTGTTTTTCAGTAGATTTGATGGCAAATCTGTATGGTCCTGCTAAAAAACTTTTTTCAGCCATATTTCCTTTCATTGCCCCAATAATTCCCCATCTCCTCCAGAGACCAGCAGGTTTCATATTCTTCCCTGTGAGGGTGGGGAGGCCCTGGCATAGGGTGCCCAGAGAAGCTGGGGCTGCCCCTGGATCCCTGGCAGTGTTCCAGTCCAGGTTGGATGGGGTTTGGAGCAGCCTGGGACAGTGGAAGGTGTCCCTGCCCATGGCAGGGGGTGGAGTGAGATGAGCTTCAAGGTCCTTTCCAACACAAACCATTCCAGGACTCCATGACATTAAAAATCAAAGACAAGGCTGTTCTAAAAGCAGCTTCTTTAGTTACCAGATACCATTAAACCTGCTGAAAATGAGCAGACAAGAGACAGAATCATAGAATTGTTAAGGCTGGAAAAGACCTTCAAGATAATCAAGTCCAGCAATCAGTGCAGCACCAACCCCATGTTCACAATTAAACCATGTCCTCAAGTGCCACATCCACATGTGTTTTGAACGCTTCCAGGGATGGTGACTCCAACACTGCCCCATCTGTTTTAATCTTTTACAACCCTTTCCATGACAATTTTTTTCCTAATAACCAACCTAAACTTCCCCTGGTACAACTTGAGGCCATTTCCTCTTGTCCTGTGCCTTGTTCCCTGGGAAAGAGCCCGACCATCCCCCAGCTGCACCCTCCTGTCAGAGAGTTGTGGAGAGCCCGAAGGTCCCCCCTGAGCCTCCTTTGCTCCAGGCTAAAATGTGTGGTGGGGTCTCTGTGAAGTCTGGGCTCACATCCTGGATCTGTGCTGGAATTTGGGGTGCAACAGAGGGGTACAAAGGAGGAGTTTCACGGCTGAGCTCAGACTGAAATGTGCAGAACAGAGCTGGAAGAAATCCCATTTCTTTATTCCAGAAGACTGAGACTGTGGGATAACAAAATGATGGAGCTTATCTACGTGATCGATGTGAAAGAAATCCAAGTGGAATCCATTTAAGGTTGAGCTTCCCATTTGAAATATTGACAATAAGTGGAGGAGTCATTCCATTTAGAGAGAGTGACATCATCACAAATGGAGCTTGGGATGCGCTCCATAAATTTCCCTGCTTGCTGCAGGTGACAGACATTGTCTTCGAGGAAATGGAGGGTGTTCAGGGAAGCCATAAATAACTCCTGCACTGCTATAACCACAAAGTTTGACATGACAAAATATAAAAGAATCCAGAGAAAATCATTGGGAAATGGCTGATTTACCCATGAAGAATTTTAGATACTCCTTCAAAAGAGTAAAAAGTACTTGAAACACATCGTGGCAAAGCAGATCTTCCAACACACTGAAATTCAAAAGTGAGAATAATTTCCATGTGGCTGAAAAGTTATGGGAAAATAAAGAGAATTCCACCAGAGGGAAGATTTATCTGTTCCTGAATTCATCTCTACTATGAACATTGTCTGATACTTGAAATTTGGTAAATGTTTGGCAATCATCCCGTTTATTTTGGAAAACTCAGGATAATCTTAATTCAGGTGTGGTGTAGTACACATCAGCCTCAGGTGTCCTGATGTGCTTCACTTAATTCCCTGCTTTAACTTGGTGCTGGAATATGCAAATAAATGCAGGGAGAGTTTTATTTTTACTTCATTGCACACGTGAAAATAGGTTGCTGACAATGCTGTGTAGCCAAAATGGATCTATTTTTAAAAAATAATCATAGTACGCTTAGTCTATACCACTACCTAAAGTCTGGTACCTGGTAGAGCAAATCACAAGTATATGAAGATTCCCAATTTCTTTTAAAAAATAGGAGGCTGATAAAATGCATGACAAGTGTTGATGTGAAACTGCCACTACACAGGTTGACTTTAGCCTTGCTCCTCTCTAAAAAGAAACATTAAATCTTATATACAAGGAACCTGTGCTTATTTAAAAGTATAAAAAGACTGCAAAACTTAGCACTGTAGCATGAGTTTCTTCTTTTAGTACAAACAACCCAGTGAGGCCTGGGAGAATGACAAACCCACGCAGGTTTGGACCAGATGACCTCTAAAAGTGCCTCCCAACCCAAACCATTCTATTCCAGGTTTGGAGGGGCAGCAGCCGGAACGGGCTCAGTCATTTGCTGGTGTAAATCAGCTGCTGATCTGCACCAGCTCCTGCCTCCTCCCTGCACTGCCATTGTCTTCATGGACACGCTGTAATTTAAGCCAGCATGTTACTGTAATTAAAAAAATACACAAATGACAGAATTTGACTCAAACCCCACCATCCTTCATGGTTTACATTTCCTACAGAGGGAGTTAACTGGTAAGATGTACATGTTTATTGGTTTCCTTCTTTGTGCTTTTACAAGTATTTTTCTCTTTGATGATCTAAACCATATGTCGAGGTACTTTGGAGGATTATTTTATCAGTTTCTCTGCAATATGAGAGAAATACCAGGGCAGAGCCCATAGGTTTGCACACATCCAGGCCACTAAATCATGCCTCGTTCCCGAGCAGCCCAGCTGCCATATTGATAAATAGTCCGTGTCACATTAATTTAATTCTGAATCACTCTGAGACATCGTTTTGTTACAAATATAAATTTTGTGGTGTAATGGAATGTGTTAAGCCTTTAACAAATGAACATTTAATGGCCGCTCATGAAAAAACATAAATAATCAGGAATAAAATTAGCAGGGTTGGTAATGAGTGGATGGAGCAGCATGGCCTGGCCCTGGGAGCAGGGATAGGTGGGAGCAGCATCCATGTTTGCTCCTTCCCCTTGGAGGCCTTGACAGGGATATAAATGCTTGAACTTGACACACAAAGTTCTTTAAACAAACTAAAATCTAAAAAATAATCTCTTACACCATTTTTTGTGATGACTGAAAATACCTGTCTGTCCTTTGATTCATCTCTACCTTTATTATACTGTACGTATTATTCTATATTATATTATTATGGATTATTATAATACTTTCCAATAGATTATACTATGTTATGGTAAAATTATTGTATCATCGCTTAGGGACATGGTTTAGTGGTGGGCTTGGCCATGCTGGGTTAATGGCTGGACTTGATGATCTTAGAGGGCTTTTCCAACTTGGATGATTCTTTGATTCTACAATTCCATGTTGCCTTTCAATTGTTCCCCTCCAGTGAACCCCACCAATGCCCCATACTCAGAAAAAAATTCATTTTCTCATTTTGTACATATAAATAACATAGATGTTTGCTCTCTTTTTCACTGAACAACCTATATCATTTTTTTTTAATTGAATAATTATTATTTTTTATTGAATTCTTGCAGCCAGTACCTGTTAGAGGCAGCGGCTTTCCAGCTGCCCCAGCTTTACTGGACTTATCCACACACCATTTTTTGGGGAAGCCACAACCACGGTGTGCAGGAATGGGGATCCACTGGTCGCTGGGTCAACTTGAGGGCAAGATGTTAAGCACAAAGGTGTTGCCTGATTACTGGCAGTCACTGGAAAGAAGTTTTAGCATCTGTGACTGTAGGCAGTGCGTGGAATTCAGCCAAAAGGCTCTCTTGAAATATCAAAAAAAGTATCCCTAAAATTGCAAGCCTTCGGAGACCACGGCGCTGCGCAAAGTGCCAAGAAAAACAACACGTAGTGCATAAATCTGGAACAATCACTTACTCCAGCCAGGAAAGGACCCAACGACAAAACACTTACCTAAATGCTTTTTATTTGCATTAACATTTATTCAGGAATGATCCGAAAGCCTCAGTCACTTTGCCTTGATATGTGTGTGTGTGTGTGCGTGTGTGTGTGTGTGTGTGTGTGTGTTAAGGGTTCCTGCATGGCTCCCAGATGGGAATTCCCATCTCTGGGATGGTGGGGTTGGTCAGACTCATTCACTTCTGGGGACAGGAAAAAGGGGATGAAAAACGGGGCATTAAACCACCCCTTGGTTTCTCTGCTACTTCTTTTCCCTTCCCACCAGGGCTGGCAATTTGCATGTGGCTAAAGCCATTCCCTGGCCTTAAATCCGAACATCTGAATGCGGAGGGGACCCCTCCTGGCTTTTAATTTATAATGATTAAAATTCACATGTGTTTGAGTTGGAAATCACCCCAGTTCTAATTTCAGCCTCTGTTTGTTTACTATCGTCCTCCTCTGCACTGACCTGGCCAGAAAGGTGGTCCTGGTCCTGGTCCTGGTCCTGGTCCTGGTGAATACCCCCAGCTCCTGCTCTGTGTTTTCCTCGCTGGAAGCATGGGATGGTGGTGTGTTCTCAAGCTCCACTGTAAATCAGTGAATCTCTCTCCCAAGGATTTGCTCACGATTTGAAAATCTGACTTGAAACAATCCCCTTTCCCCCAGGGCACCATATGCAACTTCAATATATTGGTGGCGAAGGAAAATATGCTGCGCTTGGCGTTTACAATTCCCACTCTAATTTACCAGACAGGTGTTTCTGAGGAACAGCTCATCTGGCAATGAGAAGGAGGGTCACTGGGTTGGGGATTTTTTCCTCCCTCTTATTTTCATTAAGGGAGCAGGCTTGCAAACAGCTGGTAGAAGGAATTGCTCTGGGGAATGTTGTCCCCCCACATGAATGAAGGGTCAGGAGAAGATGGCAGTGCTCGCTCAGAAAGGGCCCAGCCAAAATTCCTGATTTTGTATGAAACAGCTCCCTCATTATCAAAGGTGACCAGTGAACCAGACTGGCTCTGGTAAGCACCAGGATCTTGCCCTTCCCCTAAGAAACAGCCATTTCTTGAGACTTTCTCCAGGATGAGCAACAGTTTTACTGGTCCTGAAATACTGGTCCTGAAACTTGTGACATGCATTCCCTGTCAGCCAGCCAGCAACTTCTTCCTTAGAGAGAAAGAAAAAGAAGAAAAGACAAAAAAAATTCAGCTAAACTAAATGAATCCTGTTCTGAGAGCTAAATATGGTCAGGACATCTGTGACCTCCCCCGACTTCACCCTGGCTGAGCGAGGACAATAGCTGCCATGTGCCACCCTTTGTTGTTGAGCCTGGAAAAGATTCCTAATCCCAGAATAACACACACGTGCACCCATGCACGTAGGCACACACACAAACACACACACCAGTGCTGCTAAAACTGGGATTTCTCATCCAACAGGGAAGAGCTGGCAGCAGGGCAGCATTGGAGGGATGAAAGAGCCCCCCCTTTGCTCCATAAAACCCGTGTGTACACCAGGGGTTTCCTTTCGTCTACAGATGTCCATTCCTAGTGTTACAAGGTGCAAATTCCGAGGTTGGGCAGGCGCTGGGAGCTGTGTTCTCGTGTTGAAATGCCGGTATGTGGTCCGCGTGCCTCTGATCTCCAGAGTTTCCTAGCATGACATCTTTCATCATCATCATCAAGCCAGAGGACGTGGATACATGTGGCCACCAGATTCCCTTCCAGCGGGAAGACGGGCCGTGTCCTTCACCTCCCTTCTTTCCCCCATCCTTTAAAGCTGCTCTTTCCCGACTTTGTGGGATACCTGGCCTCGCAGCACCAAGCCAAAAACTCCTCTGTTAAGGGCTGGAAGGGGGTAGTTGGGGCCAACACAGCTCGAACCTCTCCCTGCTCCTTTGAAGGGGATGGGCAAGGGTCACCCCACCATCTCCTGCTGTTCCGCTCGGCTCATCTTGCCCCATGTCAGGAAATGGTGGCCTTTTCCTTGGTTTTTTTGGAAGGAAGTGGTTAACTCTTCCTTTACCGCCCCACAATGGGATTCATTTGCAAATGCCCTCTTCAATCAAGAGCAAGGAGACCACAGAGATGGTTTGTGTGGGAGGGAACCAGGCTCTCTGGGAAGCCTGCGGAGAGCAGCCGTGACCGCCCGCACTGAGGACCCCCTACCATGGGCACTCTGTGTTAAAGCCATCTCGGCCACCCCACTGCTCCTGGTCCCACAGGTGCAGGGTTCCCTGTGTGGGAGATCTCCCTCCAGGGCTATCACTTGCTTTTGGGGGATGTTTCTGATCCACATCAAAGTGAAAGCTGCAGCAAGCGTGCATCAAGTCAGCTTTGGCAGGACTCATGGCCCTCCCTTTATTTCTTTTTTTCCCCTTCCTTTTTCTTGTTGCTGCTCAACCCTGCAGAATGTAATTAGAAAATGAGCCATTTATAAAACAAATGTTTCCGGGAGAAACTCCCCTGAACACCCATGTGATAAAATTATTGAACACAGTGTCTGAGACCGTTCAGGATCCAAAATTTCCTCGGGGCTCACCCTTATCCATTATTCTGTCACTGCTTCAGCTGGGCGGTGACATTTTACTGGCAGTACCCTGTTCCCCTCCAAAGGAATTTGGTCCTTTGGCTGTTCTGTTCAACCCTTGGTGTCCTCCTCCATCTGCTAAAACCATGGTGTGGATGCAGTGAGACTGGGACCACCTGGTTTATCTCTCGCTCCCCTTCTCAGCACATCCAAAGGGATAGAGGGGGATGACATCCCCCCACCCCACATAATGGTGGCATTTCAAGGGCTGAGAAAAGCAGTGTGACTTTCCCAGCTGGGATGTCCTCTCCTTTTAAAAATGCTCATAGCTTTTGCTCAAGGTAAACACTCTGGGCTGGAACGTCCCGCCTTTCACCCTCCACTGGGACCAGTTTTGCCCAACGCCTCAGTTCCCACTGGAGCACCATATAACTCGCCAGACTTTCCAACACATTCTACAAAGTGCTTTGAGATCCCTGCCAGCTCCCTCTCTGGTCCTCTGGCGCAGTCCAAGAGGCAGATATTAATCTTAACAGCTATATGCTGGCCGGGCCCTGGTTGCCTGAGAGATTCTCCCTGAATTTATTTATTTGGATTTATTCAAAAGAGCATAAAAAGGAACACTCCTCCCAGACTCCAGGCTCAGCAGCCATAAATTACAGAAACAACTACAATGAAACCACCCACAGCACCTCCCGCCCCTGACACGACTGTTTTCCTCCAACACCCGGCTGTGCAGTGGCAGCGTCCAGCTTCCCTGCAAGCCTCAGCATTCCTGCCTGGAGATGTTGACTGCAGGTGGCCCAAGGATTGGTGCTTTGGGAAGCCCTGTCCTCACTCCTTCAGAGCTGCTGGGGTAGCACTTACGTGAGAAGTGGAAGAAGCTGTTGATGTGATTTCCAGAAGATAGGATGATTCTCCGACACTTTTAGAAGTCCCCATGGACAAAGATAGAAGGAATTCACATGGGACAGGGTTGGCCAGAGAGACTCCAAGAGGTCTAATCCCTGCCAGTCTTCTCATCCACCAGTCTGTCCAGACATATGGCTAAGTAACTTGTTCTTGAAAACCTCCAGTGATGGAGTTTCTATCTCCTCCCACACCAGGAATCCTGGTTCTCACCCTTGGAAAATGTTTCCTGAAGTCTGACCTTGGTCACCCTTGCCCTTAACCTAATCACTTTATCTGCTGGCCCCAGCAGACACAGAGGAACTGCCTCCTATCTCTTATCCAGTGGGGAAATCCAAAATACTTGAAGGCTGTTATCATATTTTCCCTCTGTTTTCTCCTCTCTAGACTAAACAACCCCAAATTTCTCAGTGTCTCCTCACAGGTCATGTTTTCTAGAGCTCTGTTCCTCTTTGTTCTTGCCCTCTGGATCCTCTCCAAGGACTCCGCATCTTTTCTCAAGTGTGGTGCCAAAAGCTGGATTCAATATCCAGCCGAGGTCTTCCTGGAGCTGTGTGGAGCAGATGGATAACTTTGCATGTCTTCCTGCAAGCCTGATGTGTGTTTTGCTCACAAAAGGCACAGCACTGCTGGCTCCTCTTCAGCCCATGATACCCTACGCCCTCCTCCAGTGCACTCCAGACCCAGATAGGGTCTGTTCTTATCAGCAGGGTCCTCTCTGATTGAAGGGTTTTTGGCTCTTTTTGCTGCTCGTGCTGAGCTTTGGCACTTTCAGCAATGTGGGAGCAATCCCTGGAGGTCTGAGTGTCCCAGGGCCATGCTCCTGCTGAGGGAGGGAAGACAGCCTTTAAGCATAATGTCATGCATTCCCATCACACATTCCTTGGAGCAACATGGTCTAGTGGAAGGTGTCTCTGCCCATGGCAGGGTGTGGAACAAGGTGCTCTTAAGGTCCCTTCCAATCCAAACCATTCTGGGATTCTCTTTTGCTTCAAAACACAAGAAGTTTGACCCAAGAGGGTAAGACTTCTCCCAGGCCTTGCTTCCTTCCCTGGTGCAGCTGTACCCAAATCCCAGAGAGATGCTATGGATGCTATGCTGACATGATTTTTGAGACTGTGCTCATCCAGTCCATGTTCTCCATGCCATGCCAACACATCTTAAGGACTACCTTCACCCCTGGGATGTGACGACCCCTTGATTTCTGTCTGTTCTTCCTTGCAGCCCTGTCCTTGCCTTAGACAGCTGTGAATGAGGAGTGATGGAATGGCCACCATCGGGTGGGAACCCTGATCTCTAGGCCCAGATGCCCAGGGAAATTCCCAGCTGGGACCAGGGTACAAGATGAAGTCCACGCACTTGCTATGCTGGGCTTCACCACATTTAGGGACCGAGCTGAAGGTATCACAGGGCGCATCAACTGTAGGTGGCCACATGGTCTGCAAAATGATGGAATGATAGAATCTTCTGGGTTGGAAAATACCTCTAAGATCATCAAGTCCAACACATTATCTGATAAAAACAAGTCCACTTGGGCTGAAAGGAGCATCAAGAGGTCTCTAATCCAGCCTCTGAGCCCAACTCAGACCTTTATCCGGTCAGTCTCAAAAACTTCCAAGGATGGAGACTGCACAACCTCCTTGGGTAACTCGCTCCAATGGCTGACTCACCTCATCATTTGGAAGGTTCTTCTATGTATCCAAAAATTATACTCATGGATTATGGCAATCTGTTTACCCATTGCTTTTCCTGTCTCAGATTGTTCCTCTCTGTTCCTTGCCCTTAGCCCTGGCCACTCCCTCGGGCTCTCCCTATTGGTTCCTGTACCCCAACCCCACCCATGTACCGCCCCTGAGGCCCTGAGAAAACCCCCTTGCGCCAGGATCACCAGGTCTCTCTGCCTCTGAGGATCACCAGAACAAGATGTGATTAAAGTCTTTTTAAACCCTCACAGGGAGACCCTTCTCGCCTCCTTTGCCATCACTGGGTTGTAACGCTGCTACCTGCCGGAGCAAAAACCACGGAGCCATCCAAAATGGACTGCGGGAGGGCGACATGGTCACACTGCCCTAAGCAGCCCCGCTGAGCTCTCAGGGAAAGCTGCAGCTTGCTAAACTAAACCTAGCATTACAACAGTGGATCACAGTGTTTTCTCTGTGATTTACCCAGTCCTAAAACCTAGACACTGGCCTAAATGAATCCTAAGACCTCAGTTATAGCTCTATTGACCCTTCTGCTGCCCATTTTATCCAGAGTATAGGCACAAAGTGGGATTTAGTTACGGGTGGGGATGTGCATGGTGCAGTAGGGTCCAAGTCATCAGGATAGCAGAAGGATGAAGCCAAGAGAGGGCACTGAAGGGAGCAGGTGTGCCCATTCTTCCACAGTGGGGTCTGGTCCTGGAGGGGGTCTTTGGATTTTGGGGCCCTCCCTAAGCAACTTGATCTAGTGGGTGGCACCCCTGACCATGGTGGGGGGATTGGAATGAGATGATCTTTATGGTCCCTTCCGAGCCAAACCGTTGGGATTCCATGGTTTTGCTGCAATTCTGAAAAATAAGCAATTTCAAGCAAAGATACAGGCTGAAGTGGAAGCTGCAGGTGGAGTAACACCATTACAGAGATGTTGGACTCATCCCAAGCCCCAGGAGATAGGGTCAGAAAAATCAGAATTAAATTGCAATGGGAAAGAAATCCAAACCAGTCCAGAGTGTGTTCATTCAGGATATTCTTTCTTTAACTCTGCCCTACAGTCACGAAATAATGACGCAGTTATAATTCGAGCATGGTTGTGTTTGTAGCCCTTGATTAGATTCAACTAATTAGATTCAACAAAGACTTTTCTTTCTCTCTTCTCTTTTCCTTTATGCTCTTCGAAGTTACAGTGTCATTTTGGGCAGATGAAGGCTGCCAAACAGTTAATAAACCAACCAGCAAATTCTCATGAAGATCAGCTTATTCTGCCATGTGCTGTTCCCAGAGCTCTGGGGAGGTGAAGCAGGGCAGGAACAATCTCCACCTTGCTGACAGCATTGTCTAAATCCCCAGGATTGTGTTTAATGATGGACCCAGGAAGTGAATTGCTTTTTTTTTTTTTTTTTTTTGCTGCTATGTGATGTTATGATCCAGTTTTGGTACCAGAGTCCAAGGAGCTTAGGGCTGGAAATCCCAGCCCCACTGGATCCAAATGCAGAAACCACCTGACCCTGTCTGATCAAGGTTTCACCTTGGTGAAATTAAAAGGCAAAATGTTGTCCACAAGATAGGAAGGAAGGTGGTACTGTCTCAAGAAAGCCTCTCAAGCAAGTGTGGCTGCACTCTTTATTCAAGAGAAAAGCAAAGATCAGGAGAAAATAAAAACACCTCAGTGTTTTGCATGGCTGATCAAAGACATCTGGAAGATTTAGAAGAAAACCCAGCAAGCTGCTGCAATTGATAAAAAAAGATTAGTGCAGAGCAATTTTCTTGGAGATAGCCAGGAAACAGCAGAAAACCAGAGAGCAGAGAAAGGGATCCACCCTGAGGTGTCCTGTCCATAACCACGACTGACTCCAACAAATCCAAGAATATTCTGAGCTGGAAGGGACTCACAAGGGTCAGGAGTCTGACTCGTGGCCCTGCACAGGACATCCCACCATATGCCTGAGAGCCTTGTCCAAACAGACCTTGAATTCCATCAGCCTTGGGGCTGTGACCATTCCCTGGGGAGTCTGTTCCAGTGTCCAACACCCTCTGGTCCAAATCTGATGAAAACTGCACCAGGACAGAGTCCAAACCCAAGCACTAAGGAAAGTCAGGAGACTCCTTGGGAATCAGAGGGTAGCTTAATACACTGAATGTCACAGCAATAGATCCGTGATTCAGAATGGGTGGTCATCAGTGCAAGATAAACTAATTATGGGAGTCAGAAATAAGTTGAAGTGATATAAATTGAGGTTTTTGGTCTCACTGAAAGGGGCAACAGCCACAAGGTTTCAACTGAGGACTCACAGGAAGAAATGTTAGATTTCCTGAAAGGCCAGTTGAGGTTTTGGAGGATGGAGCCCACCAAGACCTCCAGAAGTAGGAGAGGGGCTGAAAGGATGAAGTCAGAAGGGAGGGATGAAACAGGAGAAAAACCATACTTGCCAAGGAAATTCCAGGAGCGGTGATGGCTACTTCTGGCTACTCTGCTACTTCTTCAGGATGTGAAAGGGGGAAAAGGGAGGGAAGATGTCCTCAGAAGAGGGGAAGGCTTGGCACTGATGGGGCTGTGGACTCCTCACCTGAAACTCCCTGAAACTGTGACACTCACTCAAACCCCAGCATTTTATAAAGCAAATTTTCTGGTCTTGATAGCAAAATTTTGAGTCTTCAAAGTGATCCCAGGCTTCACACCTTATCTGAGAAAAGTTTTTAAACAACACTGAAATTCTCAGTCCCATGACTCCAAGAACTGAGATATAAGGGTAGGTGTTGAGAACTCCTTGATTCCCCTGGATCATAATACATCTTATGATCAGATTAATAAAGGAGAAATGGATTTAGGTGCTGGCTTGAGGCCAAAATTCATTGACATTTGTGGATGTGGATGTTGTGGCTGCCCTTGGATCCCTGGAAATGTTCAAGGCCAGGCTGGATGGGCTTGGAGCAACCTGGTTTAGTGGAAGATGTTCCTGCCCATGGCAGGGGGTGGAACTGGATGGGCTTGGAGCAACCTGGTTTAGTGGAAGATGTTCCTGCCCATGGCAGGGGGTGGAACTGGATGAGCTTTAAGGTCCCTTCCAACCTGAACCATTCTGGGATTCCATGAACGTGTCCACACCCAGCCTTACTCCAGACGTGTCAAGTAGGGATGGGGAGTTGGCAGTCCCCAAGCAACAGTGGGCAGGAAGAGATGAAACTGGCACGGATTAACTGAGCTGTTTTTCCCAGAAAGAGCAGTGAGGGAGATTCCCAGCCAGGACCAGCCACAGAGGGACACAGGGTCCTCCCTGGATGAGAGGGTGAACGCAAACAAGAGGCGTCACACATTCCTCTGTGCATCCCTCACCTACAGCTGGGCCCGAGGAGGTGGCCAGCTCACCGCCGAAGGGAAGGGTGTGTTTGTGCAGCATCCCAGCTTCCATGTGGGCCATCCCAGAGCCAAACTACTGTTTGATTAATCAGTCTTTCGATCCAGCTCCCTGCCTCCCTCCGCGTGCAAGGAGCACGATCCGAACAGCACGCACTGCCGGCCTTCAAGGGCTGGCTGAGGCAGCTCCTGATAGCGCTGTTTATACAGCTTCCCGATGGAAACAATGTGGATTTTATTAAATGATCCCATTAGTGTTTCTCCATGCTGTCATTGCAGACTTCAAACGATGATTTATGTTGGCTCATAGGTCTTTGTCCTCGCACCGTGAGCAGCATCCAAGGACAAAGTGTTCCGGGACGGGGTGGTGGGAGTCCTGCTGCTCTGGCTGCGCGGCCGTGCCGGGGTCTGAGCCCCCTGTGCCACACACCAGGGAACAAAGGGGACCACTGGCCAGCCAAGGATAGTGACACGAGGTACACAGACACCTGGGACCGTCCTTCGTGGTGTCAGTCTCCCACACAGACGGCTAAAAGGGAGAGAGGCACAGCCCATGGACACCCAATCACAGGCAAGTTTTTTACCCTATTTGGAGTGGGACAGCTCCTTTTATCCCAGAAGAATTGCACCTGTTTGTCACCTGCTGGTTCTTAGCCCTAAGAATTACATTTATACTGCCAGGCTGGTTTTCCCCTGTTTTTTGCCATTTTTCCACCCTATCATTCCCTGGCTGGTTTTATCCCCCAAACCAATTTTGCCTGTTTTGCATGTATGCTGGTTTTTACCTCAGGAGTGAAGCAAATAATCCACTCAGAGGAGAAAACACAGCTATGGAGTGGAGGACTGTCCCCTTTGGGACATACAAGCCACAGACATCCACACTTGGACAAAGCAAGATGTGGCAATGCCAGGAGTGACTGAGCAGTCAGTATGGATGGAGCCAGGAGTACATTCCCCAGGGAATCCTTTACTTGAGCTTTGAGAGGTGTCAAAAATGCAAAGCCCATTCTTTTCAGAGTGCTCCCCTGTGTTGCTCTGGTGTGTGCTGAATTTGTGCTGAGGTTGTGGGAACGAGGCAATCCTGAGACATATCTTCCCATACTAAAAAATTTCCAAGGTTTTTGCTGGCAGGCACCACTTCTGTGTGTGTGTCCAAGGGCTTTGCTCTCAAAGCTCACCCTGAAGATCCACCAGATGACTTGGTCACTTGGTTTCTCTGCCAAGTGAGCAGAGGGCTCAATGCCCTCATGCTCATCACCTCTGGGTGGAGGGGGTCACAAAACTACATCCAGCAACTCCATGGCCCCGTGAGCTGCTGAAAAAGCAAGCAAGAAGGTCTGAAGCTGCTTTTCACGCACATGGGATGGCTGAGTGAGCCTGCTCCTCACCCTCCTGTTTAAACACAACCTCTGCCCTCGGCTGCAGCGAGAGTATTTCACCCTGTGGGAATCTCCCAGGGAAGATCTTCTTCTTTGGAAAACTGCAGTTGGAGTAGATATTGTGAAGAGGTTCAAACCTCCTCTCTCTCACACATGTAAGGTCACTGTAACCACTGTAAAACAGAGCTTTCAAGTTTCTGGAGCTTAGCGTGTGGCTTTCCCAGTGTTTTTGTCAGCACCTGCACACACCAAGGGTTTCTGTGCCTAAAACAGCACTACTGAGAGCTGCAGAGTGATGTTGTAGAGGGGATTTGGGGAGAGCCTGTGCAGGATAGCAAAAGTAAAGCTCAGTTTCTAGCATATTTTTGGTTTAAAAATCATCACATGCTGAAAGCAAATATCAAAATTAAACCAAACAAAAATGCATTTTATCATCCACATGTAAGTCTAAGATCCTGCAGCATCAAGAAGCTTTCCTTGCCCAGCTTTGGAAAGATCACATCTCTGGGCTAAAATCCTTCTTGTGCTTCTTGTTTCTTCTTTATTTCTTAATTTCGTTTTTTTTACTCTCCTTAGGTCTTCAGTTTATCAAGGCATCCTCAGGCCAGGCAGAATTTGATATCCATAGCACTGCAACAAACCTTGGACCGAACTCCAGGAGCTTGTAGCAATGCCCAGAGCAGCTCTCCAGGGACTGGCTTGTGAGGACTGGGTCAGGGCTGTCATCATGCAGAGCAGGTCACCTTGCAGAGGACTGGCACCAGCACACAGCTGCTCTGCTTGCCCTCCATGCTGGCCCCTTGACTGGGTGATATGTTTCTTCTTCTGGCAGTGGAGAATGAGGGTCCAAAATCTGGCAGCAGTAGCAAGAAAACTGAACAATCTTGCCTTTCCTCAGGATGAGGGCTGCTGTGTCTGGATTTCAGCAGCACTTAAAAGATCACCAAGCCACTCCAGTGGGAAATGACGGTATGAAAGCCCAAGTCTCAGGTGTCCACATGGGCATGCCTGAGTGGGGATGAATCCCAGAATGGTTTGGGTGGGAAGGGACCTTAAAGCTCAGCTCATTCCCTGCCAAGAGCAGGGACACCTTCCACTATCCCAGGCCACTCCAAGCTCCGTCCAACCTGGCCGTGGATTCTTCCAGGAATGGGGCAGCCACAGTTGTGCTCTGGGCAACCTGTTCCAGAAAGGTCACAGAGAGGTCCACACGCACTTTGCAGGTGAATCCCTCACTTGGGCAAGTAGACGAGCTCTTCTCCGTGGGGCTTTGCAGGGAAATGTTTCCCCAAGGACAGCATAACGACTGCCTATATTACTACAGGCTAGAGAAACCCCTAAAATAGTAAAATACAGCTGAAGGGAAGAATATATTGGGAAGGGAATCATATGGCTGGCTGGGAAACGCAGGGCTTTGAAAGGGGATGGGGCGGGACAGGAAGAACATTCCTTTCTCACTACAAACGCCTCTGGCCGCTTGGGAAACATCCGCCGAAGCCGCCCGCTCGCAGCCCAGGGCCGGCAGCGCTGCTCCTGTCACCGGCAGATGCTGCGCTGTGCGGCCGCAGGCTCATCCCAGACCACCACCATGGATGGAGAGGGATGAGGTGCCCGGAAAGAGGCAGCCTGAGCCCCAGATGCTCCGGCTGGAGATCTCCACATATGCTGGGTGCAGGTGGCTGCAGGCAGCAGGGTCACCTTGCCTGTGGCCACCGCTCAGCTGCGTGCATGGAGAAGGAGGGAGAGGGGAGTGTGCTCCTGCAGGGGTGTGTTTTGCAATTCCATGCGCTGCTCACTTCCCTCGGAAGATGGGGAGAACTGCAGTTGCTTCATGCTTTCACCTCAAACTTCCCCACGTTGCTGAGGGGCACAGAGGATTGGCACCAGCCTCAGGGTAGGGCTCTTTTCCACCACTCTGCTCCTCATCCCCCTGTCCCTGCATCTGCTCTGCCTCACTGTTTAATTAGATTGTCTAGTCTTCCCCAAATTTCTGAATTTTAGTCAAAACCAGGGTTTGTGGATACATGGAAGTGAAGAATTAAACCCCTCCTCTGCATCTCAGGCTGACGAAGCCATCACTTGGGATGTCGAGGCCAACCCAAATGACCAAATGAGAATCAGAACTGCTGAACCAGCCCCTGGCTCGCCCTTAAGCAGCACAACTCCTTACATTGACTTCTGCAGCCACCCAAAAGAGGGGACCCAGCCCTGCTCCCCCACTGCTGCGTGTAATGCCACCAGAACTGGCATCAGGATAGACCCCATCCTGCAGTGGGCTCTTTTTTGTTCTTATTTACAAAGAGCTGGCTTTTCCTTTTGATAATTATCAGCCACCCTTTGAAGTCGTTCGTCTCCGCAGATGTTTGCTGCTGCCTGGAGACACGTTACTGTCCCAAATTGCTGAGGACACCCATGAAGAGTCACAGTAGGGAAGCAAGCCCACTGCCTCCTCCCTGGCACAAAACCACATGGGAAAGGTCTCTCTGCTCATTCCTAAATTGGGACAAAGCTCCCAAGTGCCAACAGAGTTTGTGTTCTGCAGGAACAATATTGAGTGAGTTCTTCTTGTTGAGAAAGCATTAATGTCCTGAGCCCCAGGAGACAATGAGGGGGGAAAAGAGCCTGATTGCAGCAGGGATGGGAGCAGGATTTCATGGATCAACCTGGGGCCGGGCTGGGTCCAGCATCCCCAGAGCTCAGCGTTTCCCACATCTGGAAAAAGGCACTGCAGAAGATGCAACAGCCTCCAGTGGGGATGCAGGCAGAATGTATCTCATCCTTGGCAAGCAACAGGTAGGGAGCAGAATTTCCCCCGTTATTTTCTTATCCTGACCAGAAAGGAAGGTTTTTGGAGCTGGTGGGAGAGGTGTGATAGTTTAAATCAACAGTTTGTTGTTAGCACTGCAGAAGCCTGCTCTGCACGTTACCTGGTAAACAAACTGTGCTCTGAGAAAGAAAGGCCTGTTTATAAAAGCTCCTCTTGACATTTGCCTCCTCAAACATAGCAAAACGTGCTAGGAATAGATGCATGAATGATCGAGTCTGGTTTGAGTCTCCTCTATTCAACAACCAAGGAAATCCCTATGTACAAACATTTAAACTGGAACATCTGGAGCACAGTAATTTTATCTTGAAGATCCACATCAAACAAACCTGTAGCTCAGCCCAAGAACATCTACAAATACTTCCCTGAGGAGACCCCAGTCTTACAACTCGGGTACCAGGAGACCTCTGATTTAAAAGAAAGATAATTCAGCATCTCTTTATACATGCCTGACAAGGATTCCTTAAGAGGGCAATAGCATGAAATTATCGATATTACTCAAACACAAAGTAAAAGAGATTTGTCCCAATTATCTGACGCAGGCCTTGAAATACCTGCTTTTAAATTTACAGCCCAGGAAACCCTATGCATCATTTGGAGACAGAAGTTTACCCGAGAAATCTCACTTTGGTTACTCTTTTTCTGTGCAGCTGAACTGCTAAAATAAGCACCCAGCCATATATAGCACAGTACGTTGGCACTCACAGCGCTGGGAAACGACTGGATTCAATTTTCCATGGAAGATGACAATTAAAATTGCTTTCTTTGGTATATCCCATCCTTTCTGTTGTTTTTTCTGTTACCTCCAAGCGCAGAGTAAATTTAGGACTCCAAGCTCCTTTTCCTTCAAAATCTCACTTCCAGTTTCCGTCTTACTAAAGACATGACTTTAATGTGTGTAACATAAACGGTATCATAAAGAGGAAGAATTAAAACAGCATGGGAACATTGGTTGTTTCAAGAGAGGGGAAATGGCACAGCTTCTTTCCTTTTGGGTTGTTGTTGTTTATCCAGGGGATAAACCTTGGCGTTCCCGCTCCTACCGAATACTTCGCCTTGCCTTGCAATAATTGGGAATTCCACGTTTTGCAAAGTTGTTACATTATATCCACAAATAATCCATCTTGTCAAGTCCATCTCGTCCATTGAAGATAAAGTTGGAGCTGAGTCACTGCAGACATCTGGAGAAGGTTCATTACTTGTAATTGCGAGCCCCTCTGTTAATGCACCCCATGAGAAAGGAGCTGACAGGCTGCATATTTCTGCAAACTGTTCCCAGAAAGAACCAATTTCCTGACTTCCATGTGGTGTCAATAATATAGGCATGAGATGGAGCAGTGCTTATGAAATATTAAATCTGCTTACAGGACCCAGCTATAAGCAAATTCAGACCACCTGGGAGATGGAGGTTTGCACTGGGTATGTGGAGTTTGGCACTCACCTGGTACATGAGATGGGCTCTAATCTATACATTTTGGCTTATTTACCACAAAACTTCCTGACAGTAGTGCAGGGGGAAGGGAGAAAAAAGGTAGAGGGTGGAGGGGGTAAAACACATTTCCTCACGTTTAGGACTCAAACCTTTCAAATAAATGACATTATTAAATTTACTATCACATGCAGCCAGAGATCTTATTATTCATCGGCAAAAAAAAGGCTGATATTTCATGGCTTTTGAGTTAGATCATTTTGGTTCATGCCAATGAAAACAAAGCATTAGTGTTTTGATGTTTTAATATAATGATTTAATTCTCTCATTGATATTAGAATCCAGAAACACAACAAACACGAAGACCCCTTCAAAATCCTTGAGTCAGAGCAAAGGCTCTTAAATCACTTCAGCACTCTGACCTTCTGTTTCACAGAGTGTATTTTATGCCAGAGACTTGGAGAAGAAGGGGTCCTTCCCAAATGTGCATCATGACAGTGCTAACCTGCCTTCGGCGAGCTCGCCTGTGTAAATTGAAAAACATCTGGACTCTTTTTGCTGGCAAAAGCAGCAGGTCCTTGACCTCAGAGCAGAGCTGTCAACTTGAGCTGCAAACGGAGCCTTTTCAACAATTCACTCCCAATTTTCCACCCTCTGGGCACTGCTACCCAGGAGGAAACCCAGCAACCCTGGGCTGGGAGCAGACATGGAGATATGGTCATGGGGACAAAGAAATTTTAATGGCATTAGTCCACCACCTCTCTTTTACTCCCCAGTGTTCAGGGCTGGGGATGAAAAGCGGTCTTCATTTTCTCCAGCAGGAAATAAAAGACAGTTTTCCTCCAAGGAAGAAGAAGGGAAGAAGCAAGGAGAAAATAGGCTTTCAGCAGAGCAACAGGAAGATGCCAGCCAGCCTAACAGGGACATTTTGCTCTGTGCTGCATAGAAAATCATAAAATCTTAAGATCATAATCACAGAGAGATTTGGGTTGGAAGGATCACCTTGTTCCAAACCTTTACCATGGGCAGGGACACCTTCCACTAGACCAGGTTACTCCAAGCTCCATCCAACCTGGCCTGAAACACTTCCAGAGATGGGGCAGCCACAGCTTCTCTGGGCAGTTTGTGCCAGGGCATCACCACCCTCACAGGGAAGAATTTCTTCCTAAAATCTAATCTCACCCTGCCCTCTGTCAACATGAAGCCAAAAATAGAGGTAAAACATCACATGGGACTTACTAGAAACACTTTCCAAGAGCAGAACGTCTCTGATGATGGGGACAGGCCCCAGAGCTGGTAGAAGATGGGAGATGCACGTGGTGCTGCAGGCCAAGAGCTGGGACACAGTATGGGGATGCAGGATCAGGCCAGGCTGGCATCTTCATACCAGCCTTGCCACATCCACCCCATTCCTGAGAGGCCATTGGGAGCACCCCTTTCCTGATGCTGAGCTCCTCTGCTGGGGCACAGCACAGGGCACAGAGGTGTGGGTGCACGTAGGCCTTCCCATCTGTTCATTTCACGTGTGCGGGAAGGGGCTGTTTTTGGGTTGCAGCCTCTTTGCTGCAGCCAGGATCTGTCAGCAGGAGGTGACGTACGGCGCCATGGGACAGCTCTGCTCCCTGTGCTCCCCTCACACGGCAGGAATGTCTCTTGTTTTCTCTCCTCCAGACCATGTCGGAGCTGAGAGCATCCAGCCGGGACGGCTCAAGGCACAGGGAAATCAGACAGCTGCCCAGAGCAGCCAGGGCCTCCCTGCCTGTGCTGGAGTGCTGGAACACTGGTGGGCTCCTGCCACTGAGGGAGGACTGGGAATGAGCACCCATCACTTCCTGCACCAGCAGGCACCAGGGCAGCACACAGAGAACTTCTACCCTACCACTCCCCTTCCTCGCCCCGACTCACCTCCTAAGGATCAACAGGCACATGTTGAGAAGCTCTGAGCTGGATTTGTCCCTTGCCACACTGCTTAGACCTAAGGATCTGGAGCTGTGTGGTGGGTTTTTTGGGGTTTCTCCCATGTCCATGTCCTTCATCCTCCAGCCATAGGTCATTTCTGGATGTAAAGCGTCGAGCATGTTTGTGATGATCAAGGCTAAAATCTCTCCCACATCACATAGGCTGAGCCTGGGGTTGGACCCTGTTCTTGGCCTGGTACAGCTGGGTTAGACAGAGCTGGGCTGAGCTGGTGCAGGACCTTGTCCAGCCCCTGCCTCTGGCTGTGCACAGGGGCAGGCACAGGTGAGGGGCAGGCTTTGCTGGGTCATTCTGGTCCCCTGGCTCGAGGTGATACTGCAGTGAACACCTGCACCTTTGCAGTCACTGGGATGCTCTCCTTGCTTGCCTCATCCCTGGGTTTCCATGGAGACTCTGCTGACATCATCCGAGACCTGCAGAGAATGGCACTTGCTGTGGTTTATCCACTGAAGTCTCCACTTTTTCTGTATTGACCACCTCAATCCACATGACTGAAGAGTTGCCCAAAACAGGATTTGTTCCCATACTTGCCTACACATTTTCCTAGTAGGACACAGGTGATTCGCCCAGGCCTGCCTCCAGCCCTTGGCTGCCTAGCAGGGCTGTCTCTGCCCAGCCCTCACAACCAAACCCTTCTGCTCCAAATTGTATCCAAGGTGGCAATGCCTCCTACAAAGCAGAGTTTTATCTGCTGAGGAGCAGCATTGGTGCCTGAAGTCAGGAATGGGTGCAACAAACTCATGGAAACAGTCTGTCCCAGCCTGTATCAAGTTAAAGGTAGAAAACACAGGAGCATGGCTTTGCCTCATTTTGTTTTTAAAATCAAAACATGTACAAGCAGAGTTGCTTTTACCTGACAGGGAAGCTCTGGCCATGACATCTGTCACCTTCTGTGTCTGTGCAATGCCTGTCTCCCATCTTCTGCTGGTCACTAAAGGACCTGAGCCTCTGACTCCCACATCTTCACATCACCAAAAAGAGATTCAGCAGTTACATCTCATTGCAGGTGCCACACTCTGGTAATATCAGATGTTTCATGCTTCTCCTGCAATGGGTGTCCTGTACTACCCAAACAAGATGAATTAAAAATGTGAATAAAATAAACAGAAAGGTCCTTTGTGTTCCTCAAAATAATAATAATAAAAAACCAAGTTGTGGTTTAATGAAAGGCGAAATCTGTTGCTCCTGAGAGCAAAGAATCGTAGTTGGAATAAGGAGTGTTCAGCCCAGCTGTTTCTACTGCGAGGCCGTATTTCATGCCCCTTGAAGGTCCTTCATATCCATGTTTCCACAGACTGTCCATGCACAGCCCAATAAATTCCATCAGCTCAGCTGGCCAAACAACCACTGTGGCCAGGTGGGGTCTGACCAGCATCCAGGATACCAACCAGCTTTGGGAGCTTCATTTTACATCTCCTCTTCTCCCAGTGAATACCCAACACCACCATCATTGGCCTGCCCAGCACAGGGCTAATTTTTGCATCAGCCAGGAGGAGCTGCTCTGCCTGGCTGTCCATCTCAGCCTCAGCACTGTGACCCCAAATTCCTCTGTTCTGGCCCAGTCCTTCCTGGTGCTGAGCATAAAAATTTGTGCAGACAAAACCAGGGAGAGAATCTTGCCAGCCATTTATCACCTCAGCAACACGAGCTTGGTAACAGGCTGTTATCTTCAGCAGAAAGGAGACACCAATTCACCAGCCCCAGGTCATGCCCCTGGCTGCTGTCCTTACCAGTTATCAGTGTCTGCAGCACTCCAGGAGCTCAGGGAACAGGGATACTCCTCACCACCTGCGGATCATTTTACCCTCCACCCAAAACCACAGTCAGCTGTGTGCTCCTGTCCACCAGCACACGTCAAGGCACAGGGTGGGATTCTTGGGGGGGTGTCCTCTGCAGGGCCAGGAGTTGGACTTGATGATCTTTGTGGGTCCCTTCCAACCCAGCATATTCTGTGATTCTAAGGTTTTGGCCAGCCCAGGTTTGAGTCACCTCCGTGATCTATGCTGATTTACCCCAAAACAGGCCTTCCCTCTGTCCACCCTCCCAGTACAAGGAATATTTTGCATCAATCCCAGCCCCCCTGCTTGTGTCTGATGGATCATGGTGACCTTTTCAACATATTTGTGGGAGCATTATAAAGCATTATCTGACCAAAAAAAAAAAAAAAAAACCAACAAACCCAAACCAGCCCAAACCAAAGCAACTTGGGTAATGATGGCCTTTTGTTCCAGTTTATCCTGCACCAAACTCCATAGATGGCAACTCTGAACATTTCCCAGACCTTCACAGTAGACCTTGGAACTGTCTCTCTGATTTATCGGTTGTTTCATGACACATGCATTTCTCCTACATAATCCTAGTGTTTTGCTTATAAGCCATATTATAACTGTGAATCAATCTTCTTTATTTGAACATTTAGGACAGATTCACACATCATTTCACCATTAACTAGGATAGACTGAGCCTTGCAGATCTTCCAGGTTTCAAGCCTGGCTGTGTTGTTCCAGTTCTTTGCTGCTGCCTGTGTTTTGTGGGGGAAAAAAAAAGAAAAAAAAAAAAAGCCAGACTTTGGGGCTTTCTGTTGCGGCTTGAAGAAGAACACAGGTTGTTTCATCACTGGTTGTGAGACATGTGTTACCCGGCTCATTAATTCACAACAGTTCTTGTTTTCTCTGCCTTTTTCATGCTGATGTGATACATTTGTGAAGTCCAGGGTTGTACTACAAGTGATTAATGCTGCAGTAAAGTCTAATAAACTCAGATTCCAACAAAAAAGTGTGAAAAATGTAATCTCTAAAGTTCTGAAAGCTCACATATGACAAAACCCATAAATCACCCCAGAAGTAGTCATTATGGTGAGTTACTAACTAGATTATACAGCTGCATTTGTCATAATTTCCCATTACATAGAGAATAAACCTATCAGGCTGATTTATGGCAGAGGGCTCCACAATATGGGAACTGGGACCTGTGCTGTTCTGTGGAAAACGAGAAATGTTGTGTCTACTCAAGTGCCGAATGGAAAAGGGAGGGGAGATAACTGTGATTTGAAGGCATTGATTCAGGGACAAAGACTTCAGAGAGGAGTCAGGCTTACACCCATGGGATGGCAGGAAGAGTATCCACCAACCTGTCCCAACACCACCACCAGCACCAGAATGTGCTCTCCACAGGTGGACTGAAGAGAGGAGATGGAAGGTCTTTCGAGGGGACCAAAGTCAGTCACGGGGAAATCTTAAAATCCTAGAATGGTTTTGGTCAGAAGGAATCTTAAAAACCATCTCAATCCAACCCCTGCCATGGGCAGGGACAAACTGAACAGCTGAATGCCTGGCTACTCAGGGGATCCTCAGGGTTTTGGACTTCATGACTGTGGATCTACCTTGGAGCAGCCAGGTCTGTTGGGAGCAGATGGCATTCACCTGACCAGGCAGAAAGATGGGCGGATGTGGGACTCAGCAAGGCAAGGGACATCCAGGCACAGCAGCCCTCTGCCAAGAGCAGCAGTGTTCTCCTCTCAATGGCTTCCCTGGAGCAGCACGTGCTGAAGACCATGGTGGATACACATGGTCTGCTTTTTGCCCTGCAATCCCTTTGTACTGAAAGGCCATGCTGGGCATTTCACCTGGGCTAGCAGCTCTGGCTGGGCAGGGAACAGGCAAGAGGAACTGCTGTTGTGATGTCCATGTGTTCACTGGAGACACAATGAAGATTCTGTTCATCCCAGACATTGAGCAGGGCCTTGGCACTGAAAAACTAAACTTGTTGGACACGCAGAAAACTCTGCTGGCACTGGGAGATGACCACAGGGAAATTGCTGCCTGCAGCTGCTCATCACACCTAGGAATTGTCTCTTTGGAATAAACGTCCTCTCTCAGTGGCAAAGCAGAAACAGAGATGCTGCACTGGTGTCTTCCCAGGAGAGAGCCGTGGGCTCTGCATCCTGCTCGGCTGAGGCCGCTGCCCAGGCACAGCCGGCTGGGGACACGCGGCCACCCCGGGGCCACCCAAAGGGGGACCCTGCTCTGGGGCCAGGCCAGGCCGCAGCAGGGAGCCCCCATGGGGCTGTGCCCGGGGAGGGAACGGCTCTGCCCAGGGACAGGGCTCTGAGAGCAGGGCAGCACAGACAGCAGGGACAGCGGGACACGGGACTGGAACCACAGCCCAGCTGCCCTGGGACAGGCCCGACACGCTGACAGGACACGGGGCAGGCAGGAGTCCCCATCCTCTCTGTGCCCCACTCAACGCGGGGACTTAAGGGACAGGGGGAATGGGGACACAGCAGGGAAATCCCCTCAGGGAATATCCCACCTCCCCAGGGCCCTGACAGAACGCTGGGGCTGAGATTCTGCACGGGGAACCCAAGGATGAGGAGGGGAATGGTGCTGCACCCCGCCCGGAGGTGTCACTGTGATTATGTCAGGTCCAACTCTGCATCCAAACTGCTCCATGGAGGAGAAAACCACAGGTGTCCTTGCCACAGCAGATCCCTTCTGAGGGAAAGGTGTTCTTTATTCCTGCACACGGGTATCCCATGCCACACGGAGCACCTCAATGCACTTTGACACCGGCTTCTCACCCCTTGCTCCAGCGTTCCAGTACAACACGAGAGGCCAATCCCTGCTCACACACGGGTGCTACTCTTGTGCAAAGCAGCTCAAGTTCCCTGCCGGAACCACCCGCCTCTGCTGCTTCTTGAGCTTGAGGAGCCTGGAGCTGGTCTGGCTACAGTCCCTTATCTAGGATGTCTGATAATTGGGGAGTTTCACAGAGGTCTCAGAGGGGCTGAATGCGGGAATAGTCAAGCAGCAAGAACTGAGCCACCCTCACCCAGCCCACGCGTAGAAGAACCAGTAGAATCACAAAAGCACCTCTGGTGCTTTCCTAGTTGATATTATTGAGTCTATTAAACAGTATTGATGATGTTTGTTTCTCTTTGACAAGAGGTCGGGGGCTTCTGCCTGCTTTGTGAAGGGAGCCCCTGGGGGCCCATTCCCTCCCGGAGGGGCTGCACTTGCTGCGTGCCGGGGCTTCCATTGCTGGGCCCACTCGCAGTCGCTGAGCTGGGCTGGGGACGAAGGGCGCGGCTGGCCCGGCTGTGATGCCTCTGGCCCGTGTGACATCGGGGAACGTGTCACAATGGGGCAGCTGTAAAAGGCCGCGCAGGTAACGCTGCCCCAGCACAGCCTCGGCAAGCGGTGAGTGCGCACGTGGCGGGGCTGGGCTGGGCCAGGGCCGGGGCACAAGCGCCGCACCCGGGGCTGGATTGTCCCCCCTGCAGCCAGGGCCAGCCCCTCGTGCGAGCGCCTTGGGCAGGGCACGGGGCTGCTGCTGGGCCACTGGCACAGGCCTTGCTGCCCTCCGGCTGTCTGGGGCCCTCTGCTTCCTGCCCTCACATCCCTGCGCCTCCGCGCCTCACTGCACCCACCGCAAGCTGCCTCGGTAGCCCCACTGAAGCCCTTGTCTCTCTCCTCCTGCAGAGCATGGCGGACCAATCAGTCCTCGCCCTGGTGGTGCTGCTCCTCTTCCAGTTCCCACAGCCTGTGGTGAACGGCTTTGACGAGGATGTGCAGCGCCGTGCGGCTGAGCTGGAGCAGGCCACCCCGCAGCCGCCTGACCCTGGCTGGGGAGCCCTGCTCGAGGCTGCCTTGCAGCACTGGCCCTTCTTGGCCGCTGCTGAAGGGCTGCTCCTGCCTTTGGGCCTGTGGTTCAGGCGCAGAAGAGCAGCTATGAGGCAGAGAGAGGCAGCCAGGAGAGCGCGAGAAGAGGCGAGAAGGGTCAGGATGGAAATCGAGCGGAGAAGGCTTCTGTTCAAGAGGAGGTACAAGGACATGAAGGAAATGTGGAGGACCATGAAAGTAATGAAGAAGAAAATTACCAGGTTCTTTAAATGAATAAGAAGATGAGCAGGACGTCCAAGGTGAGCCCGGCAGGCTTTTAGAGGAGCACAGACAGCGGCCTGTGGGAAGAAAAGCTTCCTGCTGGAGATGCTCTTTGGGCTGGCCAAGGCGAGCCGCGCATCTTTGTGAGCAGCCAGCGCACAGAGCTCCCCTTGCTGCCGAGCTCAGAGCTGCGCCGTGGCAGAGGCTCAGGGCTCCCGCCAGAGCCTGCAGCTCTTCGCTGTATCTCTGAATTGTATCTATATTAATGTATCTGTTAGCACTTTTCCCTGCAGAAGCCTTAGAGCTGCTCGATGATGGAGGCCTTTGATGGAGGATTGTGCCAGATGGATGGAGATTGATAGAAATACTGAAATAGTTTAGAAATAATTTAAATATTTCTTTTATTATATCAAAAAATCACTTTAATGTATAGTAATAGTATTGTACAAAATAATTGTAATCATAAAAAGAACAAATACTAATTCTATTAGAACAATTATACATTCTATTGTAGAATTATTGTCAATCCTAATAATAATTACCAAAAGTTATATGAATAAACCCCAATTGAAGTATGTTCCATTTTTATCATAACCAAGTAATATTATATAACCTTTAATATTAATTAAACTTCATCACTATTTCAATTAATAAATAATTTATAGCAGTATAAAAAATAATTGATAATGTAAGAATGATTACAATCATAATTTTTTATTCTGAACGTTCAAAACACATGTTCAAAATGACGCTGACTGCCCTCCCTTCATGGGAGAGTTTGTGAGTGCAACGTTCCAATAAAGGCAATGCTTGAACAAACGCTGTGTCTGTGAGTGTCCACACTGACCTCCAAGGTCATCCAGTTCTACCCCTCTGCCATGGGCTGGGACACCTTTGCTCCAGGCCAGGGTGCTCCAAGGCCCATCCAGCCTGGACTGGAACACTGCCAGGGATGGGGCAGCCACAGCTTCTCTGGGCAACCTGAGCCTCGTGGCCCTCACAGCCAAGACTTCCTTCCCAAGGGCCCATCTCAGCCTGCCCTGTGGCAGTGGGAAGCCACTGGCCCTGGTGCTGTCCCTCCAGGCCCTTGTGAACAGCCGCTCTGCAGGTCTCTGCTGGGCCTCGTGCAGGGACGGAAAGGCCGCAGGAAGGTGCCCCTGGAGAAGCCCTTGGAGAGCACTGGGGCCAGGAGTGGCACCATGAGGGCAGCGGGCAGGGCCTGGCGCGGCCGTCCATGCGGGAGGGCACAGGGCGGGCTCTGAGGCGCTGCCAGCTGGAGCTGGGAGCTCCGGTGTGCGGCCGGCACAGAGCCGTGGGCTCCCGCAGCTCTGCATCCCGCTCGGCTGAGGCCGCTGCCCAGGCTCAGCCGGCTGGGGACACGCGGCCACCCCGGGGCCACCCAAAGGGGGACCCTGCTCTGGGGCCAGGCCAGGCCGCAGCAGGGAGCCCCCATGGGGCTGTGCCCGGGGAGGGAACGACTCTGCCCAGGGACAGGGCTCTGAGAGCAGGGCAGCACAGACAGCAGGGACAGCGGGACACGGGACTGGAACCACAGCCCGGCTGCCCTGGGAGCTGCCAGGAGAGCTGAAGCAGAGGCGAGAATGGTCAGGATGGAAATCGAGTGGAGAAGGCTTCTGTTCAAATGAAGGAAATGTGGAGCAACATGAAAGTAATGAAGAAGAAAATTACCAGGTTTTTTAAATGAGTGAGAAGATGAGCAGGACGTCCAAGGTGAGCTCGGCAGGCTTTTAGAGGAGTACAGACAGCGGCCTGTGGGAAGAAAAGCTTCCTGCTGGAGATGCTCTTTGGGCTGGCCAAGGCGAGCCGCGCATCTTTGTGAGCAGCCAGCGCACAGAGCTCCCCTTGCTGCCGAGCTCAGAGCTGCGCCGTGGCAGAGGCTCAGGGCTCCCGCCAGAGCCTGCAGCTCTTCACTGTATCTCTGAATTGTATCTATATTTACTGACATGCCCTAGCCCGTTGTTGTGTGTTGGGGTCCCTTCTCCTGCCATGCAGCCCTGGGAGAAGGGCCCTGGGGGGGAGGCACAGGGTTTCCCTGCCCCTGGTCAGCCTCATTATTCCCCATTGGTTGGTTTGTGTTCCCCTGCGCGGGCAGAAGGACCCTTGGTCCCGTGACTGTAACAGTTCCTCGGCAGAGCTCCGGCCATGCAGCTGGAGAAATAAACATCTCAGAAACAGCTATCGAGAATCTGTCTGTCCATATATATTTCCTTTCCACGGGACTCCTGGTTTGATATATGCGTGTTACAGTAATCCCCACTGCAACAGTTGTGGGGAGCCGCTGCGTCCTTCCTGGAGAGTGTCCTGGTTAGGGCTGCTTCCACTGGTACCCCGGATACTGAGCTTCAGCACGACAGCGCCAGGCTCCGCTTACAGAGGCCTTGCCCAACACGAGCCCAGATGGATAACAAGTCGTATCACCAGGGATAAAGAGGCAGAAGGGGCATTTTGTGTAGATTCCAACGAGGTTTCTTTCAAAACACATGCAGGAGGCTCCAGTAACAAAATGCCTCGAGAGTGCAGGGTTCAGGGATTTTATACTCAGGGTTTTGAGGGCGGACAGAGCACCAGAAACCAATCGGGTGAGGTCTAGAGGGAGGAGAGAACCTGGAGTGACAGGGGAACAACAAACCAGGGAAGGAGGGAGGCGAGAATAGGGACAGGGAACCAATGAGGCGTCGAGGAGCAGAGAAACTTCCAGAACATTATCCATATTAACTAGGGTACATACATATTTAACGGGATCTACATAGAACTAGGCGGAGGGCCAATTGGCTAACCATAAAGCAACAGTCTACATACCACAGTAAGGGACTGTGGGAACTCTCCATAACCTTGGGGGCGATTCTACACTTCGGTGCCAGTTCTCCATGAGTCCAGTGTTGCCCTGGCCCTTCTTGGCTCCCTGGTCACCTCAGTGGCTGCTGCTACCACTGCCACAATTAACTGTATCTATTACCACTTTCCCCTGCAGAAGCCTTAGAGCTGCTCAATGATGGAGGCCTGGGACAGAGGATTGGGCCAGATGGATGGAGATTGATTGAAATACTTCAATAGTTTAGAAATAATTTAGATATTTTAATTCTTTTATTTAAAAATCACTCGATAGAACAAGATTTTACAGTATTTAAATTACTTTAATCTACAATACTACTCTTACACAATATAATGATAATGATATTTATAATAAATAATAATTCTACTACAGCAAGTATACCTTCTATTATATAGAAAGTATCATTCATAACAAATAATATGAATGATATTAATTAACCACAATTGAAGTATTTTATATTTTTATCCTAACTAATGGATTTGATATCATCTTCATGATTAAAATTAAATTATTATTGTATAGATTAATATATTGTATGCAACTAATTGCAAAATTGTTAATATGATAATGATTATCATTCTAATGTGATATTTTAAATGTAGAAAACATGTGATTGGTATTTGAAAATGACACTGACTGCCCTCCAGTCTTGGGAGAGTCCCTTCCCTGTGGGAGTTGCAGTCAGTGCTAAATTCCAGTAAAGGTGGTGCTTACACAAACACTGTGTCTGTGAGTGTCCACGGCACGTCACTGGCTGGGGACGGCAGGCAGAGGGTGAGACTGCGCAGCTGCTGCTGCAGAGCTGGGGAGCATTTGGCAGCAGAACTGGTGCTCTGCTGGGCTCTGCTTTCCCTGCTGCTGGAATTGAGGTTCCCCAATGTGCCCGTGCTCCTGCCTTGGGGCAAGTGGAAAATCTACTCATGCCCAGAGCTGTGCACAGCTCAAGAGGAACGGTCTGGTAGACAGAGCAGAGAACAGCCCAAAGCCAGCTTTGAAGCAGTGCCGCCAGGAAAGGCCCTCAGGTGTCAGCTGTTGGAAATGCCTTACACAGGGGCACCACAACACCCCTTTGCCATGCAGAGGCTCCTTTCCTCCCCTCCAGCAGCTGTTTCTACCGTGCTGGGATCCTTCCTCTGGTGTGTGCAATGCCAAATGCAAGAAAACAAGGAGTGCCACCAAGCAGACTGTCACTGAGGTCCCTGAAGAGCTCAGGGGCCACCATGGCTGTGTTGAGCATGGAACGCTGCAACGGACCATGAGAGCCGGGCAGCAGCAGGGACAGCAGGGACAGCAGGGACAGCGGGGACAGCAGGAACAGGGGGATATGGGACTGGAACCACAGCCCGGCTGCCCTGGGACAGGCCCGACAGGCTGACAGGACACGGGGCAGGCAGGAGTCCCCATCCTCCCTGTGCCCACCTCAACACGGGGACTTAAGGGACAGGGGGAATGGGGACACAGCAGGGAAATCCCCTCAGGGAATATCCCACCTCCCTGGGGCCCTGACAGAACGCTGGGGCTGAGACTCTGCACGGGGAACCCAAGGATGAGGAGGAGGACCTTGAGGTTACATTGGTCCACACTCTACATGCAAACTGCTCCATGGAGGAGAAAACCAGAGGGATCCTTGCCACAGCAGATCCCACCTGAAGGAAAGGTGTTCTTTCTTCCTGCACACAGGTATCCCTCCTGGACTGCTACTGAAGTGCTGCTCCTGCTCTCAGGGCTGTGAAGTATCTACACAACAGAATCCATGGAGCAGAGAGCAAAGGCCAGGAGAGCTCCAGCTGAGGCCAGGAGAGCTGAAGCAGAGGACACGAGAACTCAAGCAAAG
Source organism: Corvus kubaryi (assembly GCF_017639235.1). Taxonomy (NCBI): domain Eukaryota; kingdom Metazoa; phylum Chordata; class Aves; order Passeriformes; family Corvidae; genus Corvus; species Corvus kubaryi. The sequence goes on from NW_024582054.1 coordinate 33,712,171, forward strand.
ACTTACAGGAGGGGGTATGAAAGAGGGGCTGGAGGGATAGTGCTAAATAATAACTACCTAGACAGGGTGTAAATGTGGAGGTATGGGCCAGAAATTAAGCAGAAGGCAGCAAAGTTAAGGCAAATGATCAAGAAAAGGACCACAAAGAAGAAGAAAACCACCTTTCCTGGTCTTTCCATGAAACGGGCTCTTCCAGAATCTAGATTGTGCAAGTTCTTCTTGAGCTCAACCAGACCTACAGTGCTGAACTGAGTCTGATCTGAAATTAAGCCAATTTGCACCCAGCCCTTCTGCTCCCTGAAGAGCAGAAAAACAATTGGGCAAAGGGAGGTGGAAGTGAGACCATGCTGCCACCCTTCTGAAAACTAGGAGAAGGGCTTTCAAGAACAATCCCCAAAGTGAGCACATGCTGTTTGTGCTTGCTCTAGTGACAGCAAGACCAGCAGCAGGCAAGTGTAACCTGAGCAAAGCACCTTATCTCTGTGACACCTGGAAGGCGGCTTGCAAGATGTTATCACTGAGTAATACTTTGATCTACCAGGTGGGAGCAAAATGAAGTGATGCCACTTGTTTCTCAGGAGACTTCTTCACTACAAGCTCTCCTGGTCCACCCGAGCCCACCTGCGACATCCAGCTCTGTCTCAGATTCCCATCCCAGCAAAGCAGCTGTGGAGCTGAAACCTACCTTGAAAAACAACTGAAAAAATCTCAAAACGAAGAAGAAACTTTCTTTTGTGGCAGACAGAGAGGTTTGGCCAGACAGCAGAGCCCTCTTCAGTCCACTGATGGGTAGTGAAGAGCTGGTTGAACCAACGTGACCTTGCAGGCACTGGCAAGCTCCCAGTTGGGCCAAATTGTGGTTTATCTGCTATAAATTGGGTACAGCAGGCACCAGTATCTTCCAGACAAATGCACCCAGTCACTGCAGCTCTCACTGTAGATAGAAGACAAGGATCTGTCAAAACCAGAGGGTGGGAAATGCATCCTATAATTACAGATAGCAATTCTTGGAAGAAGGATTTTTGCATGGAGAAATCTTGGGGTGGAGAAGGAAAAAGAGGGAGGAAAGAGAGGGAGCTCACACTCTAAAGCTAATAAATAAAAAATGTTTTAAAAGTGATTGGGCCAAACATGTCATCATGTGACAAGGCAGTTTTTCTTGCAAACAGGTGCACCACAGTTTTAGAAATATTGAATCTTAAGAGGTTTGCATTGCACAATAGATGGCAGCCAGAAAGCATGTTGATGTTTCTTGGCAGTGTTTCAGATGTCATGGTATTTTTTTTCTTTAAAGCTTCCATCAGCAGGAGGGAAAGCCGTGCCAAGGAAAAGGAATCAAATCTGGATGCAGCAAGTCTCGCATTCAGACGGAGGCTCCCTGCCAGATGCTACGGGGCCAAATCGGAAACAACCACACTGAGTTCATTATGAAAACTGCATAATCAAAAGCCTGCAAAAAGGCAAAAAAAAAATCTATTTAATACTTAGCTAAATTCTCAACTGTTGAAATAGATTTGAAGAAAAATTCATCATAATCCCCTCTTCCTTTTGAGGAATTCCTCCTTGTTCATGGTGTGTCCATGAGATGGCAGGAGTGCACTGTCCTCCAGAGGTTGAAGGACCATCATGATGGTGACATTTCCTCATCAGGAATCTTACTCTGGCTAGGGGCACTGCAGAAGAAACACTGATTTCTCTTTCTGTTTATTGGTGATGGAAAGACATAAGGAAGTGGCATCAATGGGCACATCTTCAGAGAAGGAATAGACTGGTCCAGTTTCCCGAGGGTGGGAATGGCTCTGTTTCACAGAAAGATTTGGATGTTTGAAGGGACCTTAAAGTTTATCTCAATCCAAGTGGTAGGAACCTTCCACTAGCCCAGGTTGCTCCAAGCCCCATCCAGGCTGACCTTTTACTCCCCTTGCTTTCAGCATCCTCTTGCTTTGGTTGACAGAACCCTGCTCACTGCAGACCCTGGATCTACAAACTCATCCCTTGCCTTGCACAGGAATTTGTGGCCAGGCACCACAAAACTGAAAGAATGAAAAAAGGACCCAGACATCTGCCAGAAAGAAATCTGGAGGATGGGATTTAGAAATCACAGCCCTCGTATTTATGGCTGGGGATGACTATGGAAACAAACCCTGAGGGGTGTCCCAGTTTTCAGCTCTTTTTATGATCCCGAGTTCTCCACACAACTGGGGCACAGCTGTGAGCCTGCCCCGGTCAGACAGGACCTAGGGCAGCCCAAGTTCCGTGTGCCAGGCCAAGGGATGGGCTGGCAAGTTGTGCAAGTGTTTCCCTGAGCCAGGCTGCAGAAGCAACATCCCAGCAAAAGACGGATGCTCATGTCTGAAGAGAACTCAGCTGCCTCAACAGCTTCAAGAGAGCAGGTCACACGATGGAGCTGCTCTTTGCATGTGCCTGGTCTTAAGGCAGGACATCTTCCAAGTTTTTGTCTGCTGGTCTGGCAAATCCACACTGCTGGGACACGAAAGCAAAAAGAATCATGGAATGGTTTGGGTCAGAAGAGATGTTAAAGATCATCTAGTTCCAACCCTGCTTCCATGAAGCACTCCATCAGTCTCTTGCTGGATCTCCTCTAGCAGAAGGTATAACTGGGATGTTACAGCCCACAGCTCTTCCCACTGATCCTCTCACTGCATCTGCCCTGGGGGAGCAGAACTGGAGCAGTTTTGCTGTGCTGGGAGCTCCCTGTGCACCTGTGAGCTCTCACCTACTGGCACTGCTGTGGTGGAACAGGTCTGCCTCATACTGGGAAGGGGAGGGGAACTGCTGAGGGAGACCCCAAAGAGTCACAAGATCTGTATGTTTTAGCAGAGCAAAGGCTCATTCCATTTCCAGTGTCCCATCCCACAGCAAGCCGGGCATTCCCAGTGACATCTCTGGCGCCTGCAAGCAGCCCTGCTGCAGGGAGACTCTGCCCTCTGCAATGACCAAGAGATGGCGTTGGTTAACTTTTCTCAATGTATCCTTTCAATTTCTTGTAGATGTGGCACTTGGGGAGCATGGGTTAGTGGTGGCCGTGGTGGTGCTAGGGAAACTGTGGGACTCAATGATCTTAGAGGGCTTTTCCAACCTAAATGATTCTACGATTCCTTACCCATCTCCTGGCTTTCAAGCTCTGCAGTTCATGATCCCTGATGCGATCTATAAGATCCCTTTCCTCTTTTCTAATTCCCTCTTTCTCCTGCATGGGACGTCAAGTGGTATCCCAGCTCCTGGCTGCAGAACCAGTTTCACATCAAGACACGCAGACTCAGTGCATCCCATTGCACAGGTGAACCATTTCCAGAAGCTGAAGTTTGTCTGCATCCATGGGCAGTGTACCAGTTTGGCCAAATTTAGAAATACATCCTCTGAGAGAAGGCAGGTCACCACCCCTCCCCCACCAGGTTCTGGAAAAAATAAATTTTCCTCAAAGGAAAGTGAAAGAGATAAAAACCATTTATTTAACAAACACATGGGAAAAGGAAAATAATGCTAAATAATAAAAATCTCTCGCTGTGGAGAAAACACCTGGGAAAGTGTCAGAGTCCTCCCTTTGGTCTCCTCAGAGCTGGGGCTTGGCCCAGGGCCAGGCCCTCTGTGCCCAGTGGAAAGTCCTCCCAATGTGCTCTGATATTGAAGCAGTCCAGCAGAAAAAGGAGAAAATCCGAAATTCCAGGGAAGGAAAAAAGTTCAACTCTCAGTCTCTCTCTGGAGAAGAAGAAGCTGAACAACTGGCCAAAAGCTGACTGGGCAACCGCAAGCCGGGTGCTTCCTCCCTCCCCTGCTGCAGCTGGAAAAAAGTCTCTATCTCTGTGTGACCTTGAACAAGCTGCAAACTGCTTTGAAAAAAGTTTTGCTCAGTTTTTCCTTCCCCCTCTCAGGCTCAGTTTAAAGGCATAAAAAGGCATAAAAATGAATTTCTGGGCATAGTGCAGCGATATGGGATACACATCATAAAGTCACCCCAAGACAGGCAGTTAACTTGATGGTTATAGACAATGCTCCAAAAGCAATGGGACAGGAACAGTGTGAATCCCTCAGTGTGAGACCTGATTAAGAAGAAATTCTTCCCTGCGGTGGTGAGGTCCTGGCACAGATTGCCCAGACAAGCTGTTGCTGCCCCATCCCTGGAAGTGTACCAGGCTAGGTTGGAGCAACCTGGGACAGTGGAAGGTGTCCCTGCCCATGGCAGAGGGTTGGAATGAATCATCTTTAAGGTCCCTTCCAACTCAAACCATCCCATGATTCTGTGATCTGGCTCCTAAGAGTCCACAGAGCCCCAGGGACAACAAGGGGATGCCATTGGGTTACAAAAGCCTAGAAGATGAGTGGAGAGTGGGGCGTGAATTGTCCCTTCCTCATGAGGACTGTACCCTTCCCAAGGTTAGTGCCCCATTTCCAAACTACACGCAAACCCACAGGTCTTGGCACACCTCTTGATCTCTAATCTTGAACCCTCAGCCTGACTTGAATCACTGCTGCTCTCTCCACTGTTTAAATAAGTTATTAGAAAACCTCTCCCAAATGCATAAATCCCATCCCAATGCCCCGTGATGTCAGAGGGAAGGTGCCTGGTAACGTTGCTGGTCCTTGGATCAGGCCTTAGAAAAGCAGCTGCAAAATATTAACTTGAAGGCTCAGAAATTCATCTTTGCTTTAACTTGGTCTAAACCTTTGTAAATAACTCACAATGGGTCAGGGAAAAAGGAAGTGAACAGCTCTGATCTGGCTGTGTTCTCCTGTCCTATAAAATCAGCTTACGCCCTTAGGAAAGAGGAAAGCTCACTAAAATTCACCCGAAGCAGTGGCAGCTCCCGTCCCACAAACCAAACTGTTCAAGAAGTGCAGAAATCATTGTGATGTTTCTTCACCTTTTTCCAGGGCCCGTAACAATTTCTTCCTTGTTCTGCTCGGTGTTCCCACTGCAGCTCCTTCCTACCACCTCACAATTGCCAAGAAGTCCCTCCTGCTGCTGCAAGAAACATGAGAGTTCCTAGACAATATCTCCTCATGGTGTGTGAAAGCAAGGGGGGAGAGGAGCAGGGATGTTTTCTTCTAGCAGGAGATCTCACGGGCAATGTGGTCATCTTGGGGGGCACCAGGCTTTAGGGGTTGAGTCTGTCCTAGCTTGGGATGTGGTGAATTTTTCCATGTTCCTCTAGCTCCAGTTGTGTCAACCAGCACAAGAGCAAGGATTACAAACTGAATACCATTTTCCTTTGTTCTTTAAGGTGGTTCTGAAATAGAAGGTGCTGCTACCTGGCTCAGTTGAGAAATTTCTCAGCTTTTGTCATGATTATCAACTCCCCGGCTGGGAGAACACCAGCTCAACAGGGAATTACAGAGCTGGAAGGGAGTGAAGATGGGCAGTGGTGGGTGAACACCACGTGAAGATCTCCCACAGGCAGAAATATGGAGATTTTAGAATGTTGTTCACTGTGCAAAGGGCAGAACTCCTGTGCCGCACTGGCATATGCAGAAAAGCTGGGAAAGGTGGGGATGGAGGGTACCAAGCTGTCACTTCTGGGGAAAGCAGCCAAGTGCATTGATACTTCTCATGTAGGCTGGCTCCAAACCCAGTGGCTTCACAGCAGGATTTCCAAACTACTACCTTGACCACCACATGTGCTTCTTCCACAGTCTTAAAATCCATCTACGTAAGTGATCATTCCTTCCTTCTTCCAGGAAAATTAATTTCTGCCCTAAAGCACCACTTTCCAGTTCATGTTTCTCTGGTCCCTGTGAGGATCTCAACAAGGCTCACACTGCCTTCATCAAGGTGTGTTGTTCAACTGCTTGTGAATCCTCTCCCAGATCCTGGTGGGGGCATCTTCACCAGAGCTTTGCAGAGCCTGAGGCCAAGCAAATTGCATTGAAGGGATGAAGGACATCCAAGAGCCTGCTTAAACTGCTGCTGACATGTGGTCTCCTGTGGAATGAAGCACAATCATTGATGAACACCACACACAATCAGCCATTTAAAGTCCAGCTCCAGAAGAAATTGCAGACAGGATTCATCGTGGCACAAGGCTGGCAGAGCATCTGGCTCTGGGTCTCTGTTGAATTAGGTGTCGGAGCAGGCTGGATCCTAACAGTGGTGTTAGACCAGATGTGCTGCTGTTTTCATATCAACAGGGATTACGTTGCTAAAAACCATTTATTTGATACTGACTAATTGAGGAAGGCTCAGAGGAGCAGGGAAATGAAAGGAGTAATCAGATATTCTGGAGCTCGGAGTGCACACGCAAAATGTTCAAAGCCAACACGGTGCAGGTGCATATTCACAAATGTGGATTGGGTTGGCAAATGACTTGGCTTTCCATAGGAGCTACTGGAAAAATAAGTCTGCAGAGGACTTCCCAGGCTCCAGCTGCCATCTCGTGGTCATACAAGACATCTTCCTAATTTTTTTTCCTCTGATACCACCGTTTATGGCTCAAGCAGTACTTTTCCAAGATTGGTAACGTCAAAAATTTCTGGGAAATGTTTTCCCCAGAAAAGTCCTGGTCGGAAGCATTATATTTCCAAATCACAGTGGATTTGGCCTTTTCACCACACATTAGAGAGGATACTTTGTTTCCCATTCTGTGGAAAATAGTGATGTTTGGAAAAGGTGGACTTCAAGGGAGGGAGGTGTTTAACATCCCTCATCATCCTTGAAATCTCCAGGGAATTTCAAGCAGTGTTCAGCAACATGCTCAGGTTTGAACTTTGCTGCTGTCTTCTCCTGATTCCCGATGGATCCCATCTTGCCAACTGTCCAGGCAGGGAAGCTCTGGAGGGATGTAGGATCTGCAAAGCCAGTGGGCAGCCACAGCAGCCCCTCCGAGCTGGAGTTGCTGTTTGTTGGCTCCTTCCTCTGAGAACTTGCTCCAGCCCTGCTCCAGCAGCAGATCCCAGAGCCATCTGCAGCCCCTGGAAACCAGCGGAGCTTTGAAGAAGATCAGAGGTGCATCTGCATGGAACAGTTTGCGGTACGGAGAGTCCCAGGATAACATCCTGGCTCCGGGGAAGATGATGGGAGTTTGGCTGGGTTTGCAGCAGGACCAAGATTTTTTTTCCAGCCTTGTTTAGTGTGACTCAGAGTGTCAGCAGGACCTACAGCTGCTCTGGGCATAAAGCAAGGCACGTTCCCAAAGCTGCTCTGGTCCAGAAATTACCTAGTGTGAGTAAACACCACGTGGTACTCTGCTCCCTTGTCATGGATCACAGAATGGCTTGGAATGGAAGGAACCTTTAAATCCCGTCTCATTCCATTCCATGCCATGCCATGGGCAGGGACACCTTCCACCATCCCAGGCTGCTCCAAGCCCCGTCCAACCTGGCCTTGGACACTTCCAGGGATCCAGGGGCAGCCACAGTTGCTCTGGGCACCCTGTGCCAGGGCCTCCCCACCCTCCCAGCCAGGAATTCCTTCCCAAAAGCCAAGCCAGGATCATGTCCTGGCAGGACCCCTGGACCAGCTGTTGTTACAAAATGTTCGTGGCTTGTTGCGCAAGGTCCTCGGATCAGAAAAAGCCACTTTCTTTTTATACAGTGTTCTTGTTTAGGGTAGGGTTTGGGTCAAACCTTCACAGGATATGATAACAATAAAATCCAAACATTCTCCCCTGTAAAACTGGGATCTGAAAACAATAAAATTAATGGGACCTACTGGCTGAAATAGGGCAGTAAACGTGTAAGGAGAGAAGAGGTCACTTAAACTGACTTCTAATGCTCTGGAGAGCTAGACTGGGTTACATGTCTTCAGAATTAGGTCAAATTTCTTCACACACAGGATGGCTGGGCACTGAACAGGCTCCCCAGGGAAGTGGACACAGCCCCAAGTCTGCCAGAGCTCCAGGAGCATTTTGACAATGCTCTCAGGCACGTGGTGTGGCACTTGGGGTGTCCTGTGCAGGGCCAAGAGTTGGACTCGATGATCCTTGTGTGTCCCTTCCAAGTCAGGACATTCTATGGTTCTACGGAATTTCAGTGTCCGGCTCATGGGGGCTGGAGTAGGGCAGATAATGGGGTCTTTTTTGTTGATTTTATTTTGGTAGTTTGTGTATAATCAAAACATACACCAAAAAAAAAAAAAAGGCAGAGACTTAGTGTCATGAAAATGCACATCAGGTGCACCAGATAATTCTGGGGTGAGCCCTGATCATTGCTGATCACAGGCTCCATCAGCCACCTCATTGTTTGTGCAGGACTGATACAAAGTTCCTGTAATCTCCTTTGCATCTCACACTGGCCAACCAGTTCCTTATCTCTTCTTATCCTTCTTACCTGCTTCCCGAGCAGATGAAAGCATATTTCATGTGCTTTGCTCAACTCAGAGATAAGAATCACCAGTAAGAAATGAGGTCAGCTGCCAGGTAAGCAAGGTTTGCCGCAGGAATGGCTGAAAAAACCCTCATGGCAGCACCAGTGAATTTGGCTTCAGGAAAATACCTGCAGGGATGACCTTCGAAACACAAAATATCAGCAAAAACATTCTGCAGGGCGTTTCTGCCCTTTGGGGTTTTGTTGCTCTGCCGTTGGTCTTGGCCATGAGACCTCATCCTCCCTGGGTGATTTCCAGCCACTACAACAGCTCCAGCAGTTTCTGAGCTACCCTCCTGCAGAGCTGAGGGGCTGGAGAGCTCTGAGGAACCTCTTGGAAGATGAAATCATGAAATCATTGAGGTTGGAAAAGCCCTCTAAGATCATTGAGTCCACCTATTCCCCCAGCACTGCCAAGGCCACCACTGATCCATGTCCCCAGGAGCCACATCGACAGGGCTTTTAAATTCCTCCAGGGATGGGGACTCCACTGCTTTGGGCAGCTGTGCCAGGGCTGGACAACCCCTTCCACGAAGAAATTTTTCCTAATATTGAATCTAAACCTCCCCTGGCACAGCTTGAGGCCGTTCCCTCTCCTCCTGTCCCTGTTCCCTGGCAGCAGAGCCCGACCCCCCCGGCTGCCCCCTCCTGTCAGGGACTTGTGCAGAGCCACAAGGTCCCCCCTGAGCCTCCTTTGCTCCAGCCTGAGCCCCTTTCCCAGCTCCCTCAGCCACTCCTGGTGCTTCAGACCCTTCCCAGCTCCGTTCCCTTCTCCAGACACGCTCCAGCCCCTCAGTGTCTTGTTCTGAGGAGCCCAAAACTGTCCCCAGGGTTGGAGGTGCCTCAGCAGTGCCAGCACAGGGGGAATATATGGGTACACATCTCATCAGCATGTTTGGCTTTGTGCGTCTTGACTTTGGAGCTTAAACAGGTGGCAGAGGGAAAATCTGCCTTTTTCCATTCTCAGTCTGGACTTGGTGTGAAGGTTTAACCAAGTTCAACCCTCTTGCAGCACTCTCCAAGTCAATGCCAAGTCTGGGCACTGGCTCAGTAGCTGCTGGGAACCTCTGCCTGTTTCCCAGCAGGGTTGAGCAATGGAGCTGATGTTTTTCAGCACCAGTGGTGGGGAATCTCCTCCTTCCTCTGGGCAAAATAAGCTTCACTGAGACGTGACCCAAGATTTTATTGTAAACCCATGGAAGAGCGAGCCCTGTGATCAGGGCTGTCTGAATGAAATTCCAGCCTGTAAATACTCAAGTTGCACACTCCCCATGCTGGTTTATGAGCTTCCCTACACCATGATCCCGGTGCCGGCTCGTGCTGGCCGAGTTTACTGCACCAGGCCCTGGGATGCAATTCCCTTCCTTTCCAAAGAGGTTTTACAGCAAGCTGGGTCTTGCCAGGTGCCACACACTCCCAGTTCCCATGAATTTCAGAGGCAGCTCTTGGCAGCCTGCAGGGCTTGGCTCATGCCATATGAAGGAATGTTTCAGCACCTGTGGCACTTGGATTAACAGGCTCTGCGCTGCCAAGCAGAGCCAAAGCCAGCTCCTCACACCTTTGATTAGACCAGCCTCAATCTGATGAACGTTGCCTAATAAAATAATTTCTACCTGTGGTCATTGACCTTCAATAAATTCCAATTTTTGCGCTGAAATTAGGCTATGTGGCCTTTGCAGAGGAAGGATTCAGATGCAGGTCCAATTCCTCAGGACCATAATGTATTTCTCATTATTTTATGGTGTACATGATGTCTTTAGGATGGATTATTTTAGGAAAAAAACTCCACAAAAACAAGGGTTCTAATTGTTTATATATTTCCTTTCTTGCGTTTAAAGAGTCAGACTCCCGCAGAGACAAAAGGCACATCTAAAAAGCACAGATTTTGTGTGTGAGGCCCAGATAAGTGACAATTTTTTATAATTAGCCCTGCTACTGCAATTTCTATATGGATTTTTAAAGGCTGTGATATTTCCTGTTTCACAGCAACTGCATGGCATGACAAAAATCAGCATTTTACCAACAGTGATGCAGGACTGTCTTTCCATGAGCAGTTCTTTCTGCCAAAGGGCAGATCTGGAAATGAAAAATGTGGAGATTGGATGGGAAAAGAAGCAGTGTCTCATCATCAAAGGATGAGTTTGAAAAGCCTGCTTTTAATGACTCTTGTAAGGAGCCACAGGGGACAGGAAGTTTAAATCTCTGATCCTTCCATCACATCCTTTTGGACAACGTTGGGTGTGCAGTCGCTGCAGATGGGTTCCAAATGCTTGGGATGGTCTTGCTGCAGAAAAGAGGGGAAGGGGAAAGGGAAGGGGAAAGGGGAAGGGGAAGGGGAAGGCAAGGCAAGGCAATGGACTCCTATGGCAGTTATTTAACAGTTGGCACCTTTTTACCAATCCGTATTTATCTACCATGGAAGTGCAGCCAGCTCAGCTGTACTGACACATGTCTGAGTTTGCTTTTTGTGGAGCATGGACACAGTTCCAACCAAAACCAACCAAACTTCCAGCCTGAGGTGGTTGGAAGGTCTGTGCATCAATCTCCTCCCTCCCCAGCATTAATGTTCTCCAGCTGCCAAGAGGGGAGAGGACAGGGCAGGAGCAGGGCTGCAGGAGACACGAGCCCTTTCCCTGAGCCCTTTCTTGCAGTGGTGTTTTCACCATGGTGGTTTTTCCCTAATCCTTCTCTAAGAGGGGCCCTGAAGGCAGATGTGAGAGAGGGAGCAGCTGTTATTTGGCTTGGGGATACCTTCTGATCTGGATTCACATCCAGACTCTGCTAGAGCCCCATGTGGCCTCCCACAGACCATTTGATCATTCAGTGTTTCACTTTGCTCTCTGCCAATATGTTTAAACACTTCTTTTTTCTTGATTTTTCAGTTTATCCTCGGAGTTTGCACATTTTGGGGAGCAAACATGGTTGCACTTCTCTGTTTGGCACCACACCGAGGCCAGTGATTTCTGTCTTGGTTAAGGCCTTTAAATCATCCATAATCATATTTATTAAGAGCTATTAAAGCCTCCTGAACATCCTAGGTATGTTATAATTTGAGCAGGTATTTCTGGATCACTAGCTATGTTGTTGCCAAAAAAGGGGGAAAGGATGATCTGAGATAAATAAACGTCATCTGTACAAATCAAATTTGACACAAAAGCCATTTCAGACCTTAAAGGATGGTTACTCCAGGCTGAAACCAACCCAGAAAGAAATTGAATTTCCAAAATTTACTGCCTTGAGACATCTTTGTAGTTGTTGCTCTGGGTTGCTCTGGGTTTAAGGACGAGGGGGCTGTATGGAGATGGTTTGGGTGGTCTGTGCTGCTCTGCAGCATCAAGGGGTTTGTTTCCATGGTGGCTGTGTTTGCTCCTTGCATTTCCCTGTCCTGCTTGTCCCCTGGCTCCAAGGACCAGCTTGGTGCCTGCCAGCTCCCAGAGGAGCCCTTCTTCCTCCAGGAGTGAAGGCAGGGAGAGGGCTGGGTGCTTGTGGGGCAATCCTTCCTCCAGCAGGGGAGAGGGCTGGGTGCTTGTGGGGCAATCCTTCCTCCACCCGTTTCGTGCCTCCAGGGCACTAGATGGGGGATGGCTGCAAAGGGCCGGCTCTGACTTTTGCAGTGTGGGTGGAGAGAAACCCACAGCAAGCTTGGATGAAGGTGAGAGAAAAAACCCCATGCCATCTTCCTGTCCCTGGAAGTGTTCCAGGCCAGGTTGGATGGGGCTTGGAGCAACCTGGGGTAGTAGAAGGTGTCCCTGCCCATGGCAGGGGGTGGGAATGAGGTGGATTTTAAGGTCAATTCAAACTCACACCATTCTGTGGGTCTGTGATTCTGTGGTTTTATGATTCTTTACTTCCAGGACTCTGTGATTCTCTCTTCAGGGTGCCAGAGGTGCCTCAGGTACCAACAACGGAGTAAAATAAAATAAAGCAAGAGCACACAGAAGCTCCTGGAGAGGCTGCTGCTTCCTTGACTGAATCAAACCCTCAGAGAAGCTCACTAATGGATTCATCTCAAGTCAAAGGATCTTTCCACTCAAACACTAGCAGCTGATTTCCTACAGGCACCAGGTGGTAACAAGGAGCTTCTCCTGTCTGCTGCGAGCAAAATGTTTTCAAACTGAGCTGATGGAGTGACCCCAGAGGGGATGAGCTTCTTGTCAGAGGATGAGGCCACCCCCAAAACCAGGAGGAGCAGAGCTGTGGGGGGAGAGTTTGGTTGATGCTGAGCACAGACACAGAGATGGATTTTGTTGCCTGGCACATCCTTAAGCTGAAGCAGCCACAGGCCACATAAAGAGAAAAAGCTGGATGTGAGGGAAAGGGAGGCAGCACGGCCGTTGGAGAAAGTCACAAGGCAGAGGGATGTTTTCCCTAAGCATAGTGTTTCATTTGGATGGAATAAATGAGCTTGAGCTCAAGAAAATGAGGAAAAATTACTTGTCAAAGGCCTTTTGCACCAGTGTTTTCCATGAAGTGAAGAATAAAGGAGGAGGGATAATGTGTTTGCAGTATCTCTGTTTCCTCGTGTAACTGACAGAGGATCCATGGAAAAAGCCCAGATCCCTGCCTTTCCCCTGGCAGTACTTGCAATAGGCTCTTCCTTTCTTTCTACAAAAAGATTTGGTGAAAGCAAGGTAAAGTAAAGAGAAAAGATGAATAAAAATAGAAATCACTGCTTGATTTCTACTGTCATTTATGATTTGGCTGCCAGGGAAACAGATCCTTGTCCCGTCTTATCAGCAGCCCCGAAACCTGACACATTTTTGCTAGCTTTGGCCTCTTTCCTGGGGTATTGCTTTTCCAGCATCCAAAACAGTTACAAAAATTACAGCAGTTGCAAAATGTGGATTCTTGGCTGGCTTTGCCTAGGCCTTGAGAAAGGAGAGAAGGGAAGCATATGGAATCAATGGAGAACTAAAAAACCTTACAAGCCTAGTAGCAATCATAGAATTTAAGAATGGGTTGGGTTGGAAGGGACCTTAAAGCCTGGACAGGGACACCTTCCACTATCCCAGGTTGCTCCAAGCCCCATCCAATCTGGCCTGGAACACTTCCAGGGCTGGGGCAGCCACAGCTTTTCTGGGCAACCTGTGTCAGGCCCTGATCTCAACCCTCTTCACAGGGAGGAATTCCTTCCCGATATCCCATCCAACCCTGCCCTCTGGCCAATCTTCTCTCCAGTTTCTTGAGGACCAGAACAGAAAATGATGGACAAACAGCCCCTCTGCTCGGGGTTTTCTCTGCCCACAGAGCTCTAACTGCAGCACATCCACCTTGTCTGACTGGGCTTTACCTCCCCAAGCCACAGCCTGTGATCGTGGCTGCCCACTCAGGCCAGGAGGGGTTGGAATACACAATGTAATTTGGTTTTATTCTCCCCCCATCAGCAACTGCTGACTTCAAGTCAGTGTGAAAAGAGAGCAAGGCACAGGACACCATGGCCTGGATAAGGATGTTCACTTCACTAAGCCTGTCATTGCCGTGCTGCTCATCAGGCTGATGGCATTGCTGACACCAGCTTTGGATGTGGCACTGTGTTACCAGAACCTCCCTCCTGAAACACAAATCCCAGGTGACAACCCAGTGATAAAGTCCTGTGGCACAAACAAACCCTCAGATCAGGGCGTGAAATCAGATGCAGTGAGAGTGACACCAAATACGTGCTCCTCCCTCACCCACCCGAAATTCCACACCTGCTCTGAGCCAATCTGAGAGGGCAGGTGCCTGTTTTCCAGAGCAAGCACCTCTTTGGGGAGCAGGGAAATGATCATTAAAGACGACACTGGTTTGCAGATCCACCCTGCTGCACAAACATGATGCACAGGACTGCAAGCTTCTAACTCATACATGGCCCCTGGGGGGAGAGGGCTACTGTGACCTGGGACTTAAATAAACAACCAGCCTTTCCTTGGAAGTCTTTGGGATACTTTGGGGTATGATTCAACCCACTAAAAAACGGAAAATACTCTGAAAGGTTTTGGTTGCTGCATTTATGCTAGCCCAGAAGCAGGAGGAACTCAGTCCTCTGAGTGGCCACTCGTGTCCCCATCCCTGGCACTCAGACAAGAGGTGCTGGAAATACTCTTGTATGTCACTACCCATTATATAAATGGGAAATCTGGGGACTGTACTTGGATGGAAGTGAATGCAAATTGATGGGAAGCAAAAGGTTTGTTCCATGGTTAGATGATTGTCTGCCTCCGCAAAGAAACAGGGAGGAAATCTCCTCAAGTGGCCTTTTCCATAATCCAAGTCCTTGGAAGTTTTCCACCACAGTCAGGTTTCCTACCAGAGTCAGATATTCTACCACAGGAAGATTTTCCACATCAGATGCTTGTTCTTTCTCTCTCTTTTTTTTTTTTTTTTTCCTTTTTGATCCCTCTGTACCATATCAGCACAGACTGCCTCGATTCAGCCCAGAGGATCTTGGAAAATGTGAAAGCTAAATAAGATTTTTAACTGGAAGGAGCTCGCCTCTCCTGACTTTCCTTGCCAGGCTCTTCACTACTTGCTAAAATAGAACTTCCACTATAAATAGAAAGGAGATCTCCTGCCTGCCCCACTGGCCTGGCTGAAGGAACAGTTGGCCTTCAGTCCCTCTCAAAACTACAGCTCAATCCATCTTCTAGCTATGATATAAAAGGGGGGACCTTTTAACAGTGGAGAAGTGAATAAATTGGCACTGGAGGCAGAACAAAGTAGCTGGGATATTCATCAAAGAGCAAAACTGGAGTGTCCTGTAGCAGTTGGAGGCTTTTGATGGAAGCACTTCCATGTAACGAGTGAAATACTTACAGCTGGAATGTGGTCCCAGCCACCACCTGACCGTCCAGCAGCTCTGGACAGACGACAGCACGGTGGCTTTGGCTGCACAACCCTCCTGCACAGTGACACACTGCAGCCACAGGCAGAAAAGGTCCCACTCTACCTCCTAAACCACGAGCCACGAGGCCGTTCCCTCAGGGCAGCGTGACAGTGTCAGGCGATCCCCGGTCACTCACCTGCTGTCAGGGGACACCTCTCAGAGACTGTAACATCTTCATCTCTGCAGATTCATGCAGGCTTAAAGGTCTTCTCAATCAGGGGCTATTTCAGTTGGTATTTATGTCATACCTGGCTTTATGTGAGTATTTCCAGTGCTGGTCTTATGCTCTGAGACATTTCCCTCAGTGCTTCCATCAAGGATGGAATGCTGAGGATTGCTGCCATGCTTTCCCAGAACTGAGTGTACCACGAGGGCTGGCTAATACATTTAACATCTCTTAAGGTTTCTTGTGCATAACAGTCATGGCAAGTTTGAGCCAGAAATACATCCAGTGGATTGGGATCGATAATAAACGTTTGGGAAGGGAAAGGATGAACCCCAGAGGGCAGGTGAATTTTTAA
Source organism: Corvus kubaryi (assembly GCF_017639235.1). Classification (NCBI taxonomy): domain Eukaryota; kingdom Metazoa; phylum Chordata; class Aves; order Passeriformes; family Corvidae; genus Corvus; species Corvus kubaryi. The sequence goes on from NW_024582054.1 coordinate 33,727,873, forward strand.
CCCTGCTGAAATCAATGGAAATTCTCACACCAGGGGCAGCAAATCCAGGATTTCACACATGATCACTCTGACAGTGACCTCGAAGTAACTTTTAGTGACAAGTGTTCCCAGGGTCCTGCGACTCCAGCACTGCTTTTGGGTGTTACTATGAGACAAAGCATTTGTGTGTAACCCTCCAGGTCTTGTGACTCTGGCCCTGAGGGCATTAAAATGTCATTTTTCCTCACCTGACCCCACTCTGAAGATCCTCAGCTGTGAACTCTGGCACAGCCCCACATCCACGTGAAACCCTCCTCACCCTGGCCCTGTGATTTCCAAGCCTCTCCCAAGGAAATGAGGGAGTAATTTTAGTTTGTTCCTTTTTCATCTCTGTGTGCAGGAGCTTTTCACAACTTGTAACCACATCTTGTTCTTGGCTTCTCAGCCACCTGTCAGACAGAGGGTTTTGTGCAGAATAAAAGGGGTTTTGTTTTTCCTTGTGGTGCTTCCAGCTCTTGCTGTGTGTGTTGTGTCCTTTCAGATGCCCAACAAGCAACGTGTGTGGGAGAGACAGTGACCTCTCATTCTTTACTTCAGCACCTACAGAAAGGAGCCAGCTTCCCGTTTTCCCAAAGTTCTGTGATGGTTTCCTTTGGAGGATCTCAGTGTTTTGTCTCCTGGCTTAGTGGTTGGCACAGCGAGAATACAGAGTCCTTGTTTCCAACCTTGCTCCTGTCAAGTCCACAGGCAACACTGTCCAGAACGTTACACAACACCTGTCTCTTTGTCCCTAAAAATATCTGTGTCAGCTTCATTTATTGTTCTTGCACATACAACATTCATTATTTGCCCGCTTTGTGCTCACACTCTCAGTATCTCCCCTGGAAATAATAATACCAAAACTAAACCAAACAAACAAAAAAAAATGGTTACTCTCAGATTCTATTTAAGGGCTTTGGCTAAATGAAAGACCTGAAGAAAGTGAAGCTTTGAGGAATTTCTGCATCCTGTTTCAACTGATTGAAAACACCAGAACCACCTTTTCTTCATTATTTTCATCCAGCTATTCACCATCTCCTGCAAGGGAAATAAATCAGTGATAACAACCCCTCTAACACTGGCAACTGCTCCAATCCAGAGCCAAGAGACACATGACAAAGCTCTCTTGGAAGAGCAGTTTGGAAGGAAGGGACATATCTCAGGAATGAGATGGCATCATTCAAGGGGCAGTGTGTTCACAGAGCAGCTGTTGGCATCCTTGGACATGGAACACGTCAGTGCTCTGTGAGGAGAAGTAGGGAAGTACCTGGGTTTGAAGGGCTTTAAGTGTCTGAAGGAGGGGATTGGAGAGGGACCAGGCTCTTCTTGGTGGTGCTGAACAACAGGACAAGAGGCAGAGGGCACAGAATGGAGCACAGAAAATTCCACCTGAATATGAGGAAGAATTTTATTGTGCAGTGACCAAGCACTGAACAGATTGCCTAGAGAGGGTCTGGAGTCTCCCTCATTGGAGATATCCAAGAGCCACCTGGACACAATCCTGAGTAAGAGGCTCTGGGGGCCCTGCTTGAACTGGGGGCTTGGACCAGGTGATTTCCAGTGGTCCCTTCCAACCTGAACCAGTCTGGGATTCTGTGACTCTGTGGTGCAGGATGCATCTGGAGGGCAACTGCATTTTATGGGAGAGGTATTTTAGCCAGCAGCCTACCCTGCAACTAACTTTTCTGTAGCAATCCTCAGAAAAATGCTGAAAGCGTCTTGGACAGAAGATTGAGCACAGCCCCCACATTTGATGCTTTTATACCTTTCAAATCTTTGCCCCCTTCTTTCCAGAGGGACAGTGCAGGGCCATCTTTTTAGAAAAAGAGGGAGCAATGATTCACGCCCCACATCTCTCTGACAATATTATTTTCCAGGCTCAGGGTCCAAAACTGCCTTTATGCCATCAACTTTGTCATGTTGCCCAGGTTACCTTACTTCAAGGACAAAATCCACAACCCTGGAGATCCAGAGTGAGGTAAGGAGGAGCCCAGAGTGGTGGCTGAGCCCGCATCAGCAGCACAGCTCCAGTTCAGCCCTTCCTTTGCCAGGAATCTCTCTGTGTCTGGCTTTCCATGAGCCTCACCTGCACAAAGGTGAACTCTTAACACCAGGATTTCACCAGATCAAAGCCTGAAAGGGTAAATATTTCTGTCAGGGATCATTGATTTCTTCCTTTGTTTGCCTTGGAACAATGGGGGGGGGGGGCAGGGAAAGAAGGAAGAAAAAGCCTGTGCAGTTGAACAAAGCTGCACTGAGAGAGACAGGATCTGATATCCCAGGAATGACCCTCTCCTTGTCCCCTAATCCTTGTCTTTTAGAGCGAGGGGGATATTCTGCTGCTGCTTGCAGCAGGGGTAAAGGAATGTGGATCTGTGGCTTTGGGAGAACATTTCAGATCCAGCAAAAGGCACTTGGACCTTGGCATAGGAACTGTGCCAATAGTGCTGGTGTTCAAGGCAAAGAAAAATATAAACAGACAAGCCTCACGTGTCTGACAGCAGGGAATTTTAAACCAGTTGACCAACATCCCTTCCAAACCAGCCACACAGTTAATGTTCCATGTACAGAAAGGACCATGTTGCATGCAAAGATTTTTTTGGAACCCTGCTTAATTTGATGAACAATATTTTAGCAGAGCCCAGTTACCAATACTCTCTGTGCATCCAAATATGTTTGGATAACTGTGAGACAAAACAAAACAAGCAGAAGTGTTTGATAAATATTTTCTGCCTGTATTTGGGACAAAGTTGAATGCCATTTCCACGTTATATAACGATGATGAAATGCTTCCTACCCAAGCAACTTAAAAAAGAACATCAAAAGCACAACTAACATTTTAAAGCCAGCGAGTCCAGAGGACATGTGTGTCATCATTTGCAGAGCTGGCTCTTCAGAGGGCTGTTCTCCCACCAGGTGGGAATGTGAGAGTTTATAAACAGCCCAGGAGACTGTTTCCAAGAAGAAAAACAGCACTGATTCAATATTTGAAGAGTGTGACTAAGGTAAATCCACACAGTTTCAGGCTGGCTCGTCCAGCATCGCTCCTGACCCAGGTATGATGAAGTGGTTTGTACCAGCTAAGAAGGAGATGGAGAGTGGGGATGCAATGGAACAGCAATCAGCAGTTTTCATGGCAAATGGTTCCTGTCACAGAACAAACTTCATCTTGTTCTTTAACAAAATCACAAGCATAGTCGTTAGCAGGAATGGTGTTGTCTCAGTGCTGTGCAATACCCTGATTTGAGGGGGAAAAAAATAGATAAAATCAATGTGAGTGCATAACAAATGGTTTAAAAATAGCTAGTGGAAAGATCTTAAAGTGGCTTGGAAATAAAGGATTCATCAATGAATAAAGGCTGCTTCTAATGGGCTCTTGCAAGCACTTGCGCTTGTGCTATTCATGCAGGAACTGCAAGAAAATAAAAGATGATCACATCACGAGAGAGTTTCCAAACTGTAAATACTTTCACTACTTGAAATTGCACTGGTCGGAGCAGTTTATTTGTAAACAAAGTGCTGGGATGAGGAAAAATTAAAAGAATGTGGTAAAATGAGTTCAGAATCATGGAATCATTAAGGCTGGAAAAGGCCTCTGGGATCAGAGTCCAACCTCTCCCCCAGCACTGCCAAGGCCACCACTGAGCCGTGTCCTCACGTGCCACGTCCACGTGGATTTTAAATCCCTGCAGGGAGGAGCCCATTCCTTGTATACACTTTTTTTTTTAAAGTAACATTAAAATTGGTGGATATTCAGAGATCTGCAGTGCATTATTCTTTCAGTTACACACACTCTCGCTGCTTTTCCTCTTGGACAAAGGGAGATCCTTAGGAGCTCCTCAAGGACCTCCTTACCTCTTTCCCAGATAATTCCCAACTGTATTAATGCTACCCACCACTCTTAATCATTGGATAGAATATCCTGAGTTGGAAGGGACCTCTATGGAAATTCACAGTGCTCCATAAATGATTTTTCAAAACAAAGGTAACTTGGCTTTAAGATTTCCGCATTTATTCTGCTGCAAGGAAACTTTCCTCCACTGATGGTAAATGAAGTTTATAGTTTTGGCCTTATTTTTCATTTCATGTAACTCTGTGCTGATGGAACCTGAGTCCTATGTCATGCCAGAAAGTTTCAAGCTCCTCCACATCTGTGAGCTCGGAGCTGCCAGCAGTAAAAATGGGGAAATAGTCCATTTTTGAGCTCAAATGAGAGAAGTCTGAGCTTCCAACATCATCCATACCAGCCCACCCCAGAAAAGACCTCACAAAATCCATCAGAAATCCTTCAGGATGGGCTCCAGGCCATGGAGTTCCCTTTATTTTGCCTTTAATAAACTGGTTTTGAGGCCATGTGTCCCCGAAGGTCTCCAAGGAAGAACAGTCACATCAAAACTCTCTGTGCTGTGGTTCAGCTTGATGATGATGATGATGATGATGATGATGAAGATCTAGTACTCAGTTAAGTCTAAGGTTGTCCAGTCTGGAGAAGAGAAGGCTCCAGGAAGAGCTCAGAGCCCCTGCCAGGGCCTAAAGGGGCTCCAGGAGAGCTGCAGAGGGACTGGGGACAAGGGATGGAGGGAGAGAATACAGGGAATGGCTTCCCAGTGCCAGAGGGCAGGGATGGATGGGAGATTGGGAATTGGGAATTCCTGGCTGGGAGGGTGGGGAGGCCCTGGCACAGGGTGCCCAGAGAAGCTGTGGCTGCCCCTGGATCCCTGGCAGTGTCCAAGGCCAGGTTGGACAGGGCTTGGAGCAGCCTGGGCTACTGGGAGGTGTCCTTGCCCATGGCAGGGGTGGGACTGGATGAGCTTTAAGGTTCCTTCCAGCCCAAACCATTCGATGCTCTGAAAGAATACATAAGATAGGTAAAGAACATTCGGAGCACCCCTTGTTCATTTGGAAAATCTTCCCTTGATCTCAGACAAGGAGCAAAAGGAGGAAGAATTTGAGTAGGATGACATGAAGGGTGAAACACTTGTCAAAGGAGGAAAGATGGTGAAATCACGCTGGCGTTGATGGAAATGGGGATAAAAAGTGAGAATCCTACAATCTGTGTCTAAAAAAATCAATCTGCAACGTAACTAACATTCCCTTCTTCCCCACTGTGCAGAAAATCTGGGACAAGGCTTCAGGGTGAGGTTACCTTGTGCAGCTCATTAGGAATGCAAAAGATAGGTTAAACAAACAGATCATGTCCCTGTTGCTAAAACAATGGGGCCAAACACCCTGGCACAGCCTCCCCCCCTGGCTTCTTGCTTGTTCCTTGTTTGTCTCTTCTCTTTTCCCTCTCTTTCTCCATTTGAAAAGGTACAAGAAGCATGCAGAGAGCTCCTTCGGTTGAATGTTCTTGGAGCTTTTAGGATTGAAAAGCGCTGCTGATGCATCCAAGGGTCCATGTGCAGCATTTCAGCAGGATTTTAATGACTCAGGGAAACACCACGCCAGCAGTGAACATTTTTAAAAGCTTCACCTCCCCTTCCAGCCTGAACTCAATCTGGCCTCTCTGGGTTTTAACACACTCCATTAACAGGATTCCCCGGCTGAAAGCGAATGTAGGAGGTGGAGCACAAGCCTTTTTTTGGACACCCAACACCATGCAATGCACAGAAGTCCTCTTGTCGCTGCAGACTGTAGGATGGAGACAAGCAGGATGTGTGGGAGAAGGGGGAATTAGGGAACACATGCTCTGTACCCTGGTTTTTTTTCCCCCACAACTGCCAGTGGGGCTGTGAGAGGGGTTTTGCTGAAAATTCAGGAGAATCATACACACAGACTTTTAGGGGTGAGGGCACAAGAATGACACTCACACACACCTTAGCTGTCTATTTAGGTGGGGTAAAACCCTACCATCCACCATAGGCCAGCACAGGGTAATTCACAGGCAGAGGTGACATCCAGTCATCCCCTTTCCCCTGTTCTTACCCTAGAAAAGGTGTGCAGGTGTGGGAAGGTGGGGCTGGGGGTACAATCAGTGCACAGCTACAGCTGCTGTCAGGCTGTTGGTCACAACAACCCCATGGACTGCTCCAGGCTGGAAAACTGCCCTGTGGAACAGGATCTGGAGGTGCTGGTTGAACATGAGCCAGAGTGTGCCCAGGTGGGCAAGAAGGCCTGGGGCACCCTGCTTGTACCAGCCACAGTGTGGCCACAGGACCAGGGTGGTGACTGTCCCCTCTGCTGGCACTGCTGAGGCACCTCCAGTCCTGGGGACAGTTTTGGGTTCCTCAGAACAAGACACTGAGGAGCTGGAGCGTGTCCAGGGAAGGGAACAGAGCTGGGAAGGGGCTGGAGCCCCAGGAGCGGCTGAGGGAGCTGGGAAAGGGGCTCAGGCTGGAGCAAAGGAGGCTCAGGGGGGACCTTGTGGCTCTGCACAAGTCCCTGACAGGAGGGGGCAGCCAGGTGGGGGTTTGGGCTCTGCTCCCAGGGAACAGGGACAGGACAAGGGGAAACGGCCTCAAGCTGTGCCAGGTTGGACATCAGGCAGAATTTCCTCACAGAAAGGGTGGTCAGACGTTGGAAGGGGCTGCCCAGGGAGGTGGTGGAGTCCCCATCCCTGGAGGTGTTTAAGGAAGGACTGGACATGGCACTCAGTGCTCTGGGCTGGGTGGCAAGGTGGGGACCCGATGGTCTTGGAGGTCTTTTCCAACCTAAGTGATTCCGTGATTCTCTAGGGTGTACCTGGGCCGTGGGCACAGAGCAGCACCCTGGCCTGGCTCTGATATGTGTGGGGGGGGGACACTGTACACACAGAGGGGACATGGCACACACAGAGGTGACAGAGGTGCAGGTACCAGCTCCCTGCCCATCCAGGTGTCCCTGAGACAGCAGTATCACTGTACCCTCCTCCCTCCTGGGCATGTTGTGAAAAGAGGGGGGGTGTCTCATAAATAGGTGACCCCACCCCAGTAAGCCAGGGTGTGTTTCTGGGAGTCTCTCCTTCCCACACCAACCCTCAGCCCATGGGAAAGGGTGCTGGGGGAGAGCTGGCACCCTGGAGGTGATCCATGGCTGCCCCTCGTTGGCTGTGGGGTGTGTGTTGGGACGGGGAGTTGTCCCACACAGGTGTAAATCCTGGACACCCTCCCTCATCCTTTCAGGCTGCCAGGTGTTTTATCACACAGATAAGCATTTCAACACCCCCTCCTGCTGATTACCAGGTGTGGATTGGGGGTGGAAGCAACTTTCTCTCACACACACAAACAAGACCAGGTGAACCTCAACTTCTCCAGTTGTGGGGGGCACAGTTATACTTGAAGGAGTGGGGTTTCTCTCACACAAGGGTGACTGCAGGTTGTAGGCCCTCTGTTCCTGTGCAGTGACAGCAAGAGGAGTGCTGGGGTGTCGGGAACCCCCCTTGGCATCAGGATGAGTGCTGGGGTTGTTTGGCATCCCCCACAAGGCATCAGGATGAGTTTTAGGGGTGTCTCACCCTCCTCCTCAATCCCCCGTGGGGCTGCAGGATGTGCTCCCTCACAAACACACACACAAGGTCACAAGATGTGCTTTAAGAGCATCTATCACCCTCATGGGGACACCCCCATGTCTCGGGGTCATTGGCCACATCACAGAGGGTTGTGCCAGAGCCATAAACACACCAAGCTGTGGGTTGTGTTTTAGGGCACACACGGGGCTGCAGGGTGTGTGTCAGGGGGTCTCGCCTGCCTGTGAGGCCACAGGTTGTACCCTAGGGTGTTGTGACACACTCTGGCCCCCAGGCTGTGCTTCAGTGTGTCAGGGTGTGTCACCCACACAGGGTTTCAGGCCATCATCACAGCCATGAGGCAGCAGGCTGGGGTTTAGGGGTATCACACACACAGGGTGTGGTTTGGGGTCCTTCATGGAGCCCAGGGCTGTGGCTGAGGGGGTCTCACACCAGACGTGGCTGCTGGCTGTGACTGAGGGTCACACACGCAGACCTGGGGGCTGTTCACCCTGATTGGGGGTGTCACACACACACAGGGACACAGGCTGTGCCTGAGGGTGTCACACACACAGAGAGCTTTACACAGCGTGTCTGAGCATCTCACACAGTGTGACAGTCTGAGTGTCACACACACACAGTGTTAGTCTGAGCATCTCACACAGTGTGACAGTCTGCGTGTCACACACACACACAGTGTGACAGTCTGAGCATCTCACACAGTGTGACAGTCTG
>NW_024582054.1:33736058-33736993 GCF_017639235.1 Corvus kubaryi
CACACACAGTGTGACAGTCTGAGCATCTCACACAGTGTGACAGTCTGTCACACACACACACAGTGTGACAGTCTGAGTGTCACACAGGCAGACAGTGGCTGTGTCTGAGGATGTCACACAGGTTTACACTATCTGGGAGCATCACAGAGTTTTACACTGAGCATGTTACACTATGTTTGAGCCTCACACACGGTTTTACATGCTCTGAGCATGTCACACTCACAGGTTTACACGCTGTGTCTGAGTGTGTCACTCAGTGTCACACACACGGTGTTAACGTTCTGTGTCGGAAGATGTCACGCACTCAGTGTTACACATTGTGTTTGTGGATGTCACATGTAGTGTTACACTCTATGTCACACAGTGTCACATACTGTGTCAGACACAGTGTCACCCGCTGTTTGTGTCACACACTGTATCACACACTGACCATGTCACACGCTATGTCACAGTGTCACATGGTGTCTGTCACACACAATGTCCCATGCTATGTCACACACTGTCTCTGTCACACTCAGTGTTACACGCTACGTCACACACACTGTCACCCGCTGTCTGTGTCACACACTCTTGGTGTCACATATAGTGTCACACACTATGTCACATACTCAGTGTCACACTCTGTGTCACACACTCTTGGTGTCATACTGTCACACACTCTTGGTGTCACACTGTCTCTGTCACACTCTCCGTGTCACACGCTCTGTCCCACGCTCACAGTGCCACACTGTGTCACTCTCAGTGTCACACGCTATGTCACACTCTCCGTGTCACACACTCTGTCCCACGCTCACAGTGCCACACTCTGTGTCACTCTCCGTGTCACACGCTATGTCCCACGCTCACAGTGCCACACTCTGTGTCACTCTCAGTGTCACACGCTCTGTCCCACGCTCACAGTGCCACACTCTGTGTCACTCTCCGTGTCACACGCT